>NW_005871823.1:151845-174842 GCF_000147115.1 Myotis lucifugus | reverse complement strand
CTCTTGTTCTCGTTTGCTCGTTTCCAGCTCCCTGTTCTCCCCCTGCCGCGTGTTTCCCTCCCCCCGAGGGGCGGCCACCCTGCTGGGGACTGAGGAGACAGACAGCGGAGACGCGGGGACTGCGCCCGCGGTGCCCGCAAAGGTTTACTGAGTTTCCTGTTGACGGGGAAAGGGGCCCCCAGGGGGGGGGGGGGAGTAGCCCGGGTCCCCCGGGCCAGCACAGTGTGTGGAGGTGACAGGTAACGGCTGAACAAGCGAATGAGTGGGGCAGTGCAAAGAGCAAGTTGTGAGACGGCCGCAGTTGAGTCTAACCACCAGAGAAGATGGCAAAGGCAGTTAACTCTCTGGTCTCTGGACAACCATCCAGTCACAACTCTTTCAAGCGACCACACACAGGCATTTCAGCTTGTAGGAGAGCAAAAACCCGTCTTGAGTAACACGATGACAGGATGAACAGCTAATAACAAAGCTGAGTGTAGACTTGTAAGTGCAAAGCCGTCTTCCAATGAGAGGGAATAAGCGAGACAGTTCAAGTTCTACGAGGTGACGATGGAAAGTTTTAGATAAAAGTCAGCATGCTGATCCCTTAGCCCCCCCAGTTCCTGACCGAAAATCAGGCAAGCATCTTCCTTACAAATGTCACATTATAAAAGGTGTCCCTACTTGGACCGGGAGTAGAATGAGTGCATGTGTGTGTAGAACAATTTCAACCACAGAGCAGGTTGCAAGAGGCTGCTTTTTGTGCCGTAGGAAGAGGGAAGGAGCAGGTACGGCCGTGCGGTGATGGGTACTAGACTTGGTAAAGCAAGTGCACTTCCTCCCATCGTCAGGAGGTGACCACTGGGAGACAGCGCGTGAAGGACTGAGGCGCGGCCGCAGGGAGAGCACAGCTGAGCACGTGCAGGTCTGGCGTGCGAGAGCCGCGTCTGTTAACCAGGGGCTGGCGGCTGCCGACAGGGAGTGCGGACTGAGTCACGTGGGCAGAGACACGGAGGCCTGAACGCTGGTGCCGCCACCTCCCTTCCCCTACGCCCACATGATGTTATATATCCTGAGTGTCTTTAAATTTACAGTACAAGACAACACCTAATAAACAAACGGAGGAACTGACATGTTCTGAATGCCCACAGTGAACCCGGAACTTGGCTGAAGCAGTTTCATGACAATGAAGTTTCTACTAGTTTATGAACGCCCCTGTTTAAATAAAATGTAAAACACTGTCCCAGAGCAGGCACCCTGCCCCTGTCGTTCTCGGAGCCACTGATCGGCCCCGGCCGGGAGGTACTGCTGGGACCCCAGGCCAGTCACTTCCTGTCTTTAGGTTTCAGTTTCCTCGCCCATAAAATGAGACTTTCACCAAACACGCCACAGGGGGCCTCAGTGTTCTGTGTGTGCCTGTGCCGGTCACTGTAACCAGGCAGGATCCCCCGAAAGGCCCTCTTTCAGATGCTCCGGAAGAATTCCTACTTGGAGGATAAACGGCTATCGCTCTGGGAAGTAGGCATCATGCTTGCTCCGTGGTTAAACCAGTAAACGAGCAGTTTTGCAGAAAATGTGCACACATTGCACTGAGCATTGACTTTAAAGCTCTACAGACAAAAAAAATCACGTGACATACTCGGCTTAAACCGCGTATCTTACTTTAGGTGGAATTCAGCAATCATGCAAATTAGAAATTCTTATTGAGAGGTTTTCTAAATTGTGAGATAAGTGTTATCACAATTTAAAAGGGAGGAAAGCAAAAGCAACCCACCATTATTATGCAGATGACTTGCCTACAAAGAGGCAATTTGATTAGCTAAACAGATACATGCTTCAGAGACAGAAAACAGGGCTCTGCCTGCTGAGGAGCACGCCTCCACCCCAAAGTCACCAACCAAGGCTTGGGTTCCCGTTCAATGCACCCGGGACCTCGAGGGCGGGTGGGGAGGAAGGGGCCGCATTCGGTTAGTTATGGGGTGAGAACAGGAAGAAGACTTCATCAGGGTGCTTCAGTGAGCCCGCACACCCAGCAGGAGGCCCGTCAATTCCACCTGATTCTGGCGAGAATTCGAGGCGTGGTGACGTGGCGAGCTCTCCCCCCTGCTCTCCTCCAAGCCCTCCTGCGCCCCGACTCCCACAGACTGGACATGATGGGAAGTGCCTCTGAAGAAAGTGGCTTAGATTTACCAGAATCACCAGTCATTAATCACTCGCAACGTTCATGTGTAGAAACATCCCATTTAGTGTTTCAGAGAAACTAAAGGGATGGCTAGGATTTTCCAAATGGGGTCTATGAGGCCGTCTTATCTGTGCACGGTCTGCATGTGGCGATGACTGTAACAAAAATGCCCTGCTCGGCAGTCTGATAAGAACCTTCAGGAATAAACTGTTGGACTAACACAGGATCAGGGGTGTCTGGGAACACGGACTCGACTCACTGGACAGCACGATTCCAAGCTCTCAGAAGCTGCACTTGAAGCAGCATCCCAGGGAGATGGACCACTAACCAGCTCTCAGCCTTCGGTTCACCTAAGAACAGTTTTAAAAACCTCTGCTGCGTGGCACTTAAAATCATAACCTTTACTGTGACTTTAAAACAGGCCAGCTGATTTGTGTAATTCTAGGAATCACTTCTCAGCTTCATGTAGCCTTCTCTCACAAAAGGAGCTAAGACGTGGAGCCTCGGCCAAGCCTTTCCCCGGAGGTCTGTGTGGATCCTGGCACCATCCCAGCCGCTTTCCAATGAAGTAACTGATGCCCACGCTCCCTCCACTGCAGAGCAAGGGGCACTCAGCCAGGGCGCGGCCTGGAGACATGCCGGCCCTGCGTCCCTGGGAGGTGTGCGCACTGAAGCACCCTGGGGTGCGGGGGGAGGAGGGGGCGGGCAGGAGGGGCGATGCAGTCACCTGCTGTTGTCACGGTCGAGACATGGAGAGGTGCGGCTGCAACAGAACAGACACTTTAGCACAGAGAAGGAGTGGGTGAACATCAAGAAGGAATCAGAGGCGACTCCTGACTGAAATGCACTCATACCCCACCCGTCTCCATCGGAGGAGATGGAAACAGCCACGAGGCATCCCTCTGCCCACATGCTGCGGGGCTGGGGTGGGCTCCGAGGCTCCCCATCAGGGCCCTGGGGCTCGGGGAACCCTGGGCACCCCTGCAGCCCCACTCCCTGCTTAGCACTGGCCATGGGGCCCTGCGCACAGCCAAGTGTCCAGGAGACCACACACCATCAAAGGCATTCAAATGAGAGGGACAGAGTCTGGGATTGGTGACCACGGTCAATGCTTCCTACGTCATGGCAATGCCCTTTTGGCCACTGCGGAAGACATGTGAACACAAAAGGCACAATTTAAAGACTGGCTTCCATGACAAGCCATGACATAGCAACTAGGAGGCAGAGAAGGTACATGAATTACCTACTGGCAGGGAATGGAAGCTATGCAAGTCTGAGCACTCGTTCAAGGCTGCCGCCTTGCGGGGGAGGGGGGCTGCTCAGGGTGCCCCCTGCTCGGGGCTTACCCTGCTTGCTGCTGTGGCCGGGGCTGCCCCACTCCCCAGGCATTTTCTCTGCCTCTGGCTCACTCGTGTCTGACGTACAAAAGGATACATTTATAGGACCAGAAAGCCAACCTTACAAAATAGTTGTTTAACAACTTAAACATCGTTTTCTTCATCCAAAAGAATTGACCTTCATGTACCTTCAGAAAGCTGGGGTGTTTGGAACCTGTGAACCACCAAGTTAACTGCTCTGCACACTTCACCATTGATGCTGTCCAAGGAGCAGCAGTCTCGGCTCCTGGGATGTAACTACCACTCCCCTGAGCTAATGTCCTCACGTGCTTTTTAATGGACTTTATTTCTGGGCCTAGTCTTAGGTTCACGGCAAAATGGTCTTCAATATGTTTTTCTGAAAAAGACCAACTTTTTAATGGAGTTCTGGCTGCTATATCTTGCAGGATAACATGATGAATTGACACTTAACTGTTGGCATGTGGCTAGCATTGAAATCTAAAAATAAAGGCCTTCGGAATCCTATTAAATGGATCACAAAGCTGGCCGTGACCAAGCACGGAGCCTCACTCACTGAGCGCTTGGGAAATGGAGAAGAGCCGTGAATTCAGGCTCGTGCCCAAACCCTGCCGTGTAACCTCTGGGATGCTAGCAATGCCTGCTGGCCAGGTCCTGAGTGAGTAGCAAACTCTCTCAGGAGCAACAACAGATCTTACTGCAGCCCTTCCTCTGCCAGTGACTGGCTGTGCTGGGTAGTCAGATGGTTTTAGCCGCCGACACCTCTGCTTGGGTGGCCGTGGACACGAGCCACTAGAGACAGGCAGAGGCGGAAGGAGATGCCAACATGGCCTACTGGTGCAGCTGTGTCTTCCATGAACCTAGAGCCCTTGTGGGCTCCATAGGAACCACATACACCGTGAGCTGCAGTGCACAGAAAACCTCCCTTAATTACTTCCTGTCAAAAACATTTCTTTTCTAACTTTTTGGGCAGATTTGAAGTGGCTTAACAATTCACCCAAGAATCTCAGTTCCTTGAAAAATACATGTAAAAACGACAACTCAGGAACCCGGTGTGGAATGAGTAAAACTGTAACAATCACCCTGGCCAGTTTGGCTCAGAGGGCACTGGCCCTCGGACTGAAGGGTCCTGGGTTCAGTTCTGGTCAAGGGCACACACATGGTTTGCAGGCTCGATCCCTGGCCCTGGTTGGAGTGTGTGCAGGAGGCAGCTGATCAATGTGTCTCTCTCATATCCATGTTTCTCTGTCTCTCCCCCTCCCTTCCCCTCTAAAAAATTAATGGATTATCAATGAAACAATATCCTCGGATGAGGATTAACAGCGACAAAAAAAAAAAAAAACACCCCATCAAAAAAAAACCGAAAACAAAACTGTAAGAAACCAACGTTACATGATATGAAATCATGAACGCTATTCGTGTACATTAACATGGTGACAGCGTTTAAACACCAGGAGCGGCAGCACCGAGCGATCAGTGGGAACCCCGTGGGGCCAAGTCCTGTGCTGTGTGTTTGTTCAAATGCCACAGCACAGGCCTTACTAGATGCCCGGTTGCCTGGCAACAGTAACAGTGAGGCCCACACCACACCAGGACCAGGACTGCAGGGGGCGGTCCTTTAGATGATTTGGAATACATTTTGCTTAACTCAGGTGGTTCTCAACCTTCTGGCCCTTTAAATACAGCTCCTCATGTTGTGACCCAACCATAAAACTATTTTCGTTGCTACTTCATAACTGTAATGTTGCTACTGTTATGAATCGTCATGTAAATATCTGATATGCAGGATGATCTTAGGCGACCCCTGTGAAAGGGTCGTTCGACCGCCAAGCGACCCACAGGTTGAGAACCGCTGGAACTGGTTTGGGATTTGTGAGTGATCTGGATGGTGTGTGGGGAGTGTGTAAATACTGACGAGAAACTATGGAGTCCTCTTCTTTCTAGACAAAATGCTAACTGTATAAGAACTATGTGCCCCCTAAAGTCCTCTGTGGGATCCATAGCATAACGTGCATCTTCCAGGTAACGAAGGGAAACGCTGACCGTCTACCTGACGTGCCCAGGTCACGTGCAGAGTGAGGCGGGGACCGGGTCTGGTGGGGGGGACCGGGTCTGGTGGGGGGACCGGAGTCTGGTGGGGGGGACCGGGGTCTGATGGGGGTGCCTCCGAAGGGAGCCTCACATTTTTCCTTCCATGGGCTGTCTGCCAACTTCACGTCACACACAGGTGTGCTTCTTCCAGGCAGCCTGTCTCACTGAGCCGTGCTCCTGAGTGCCTGGCACACGGCGTGGCCCTTTGCAGATCTACGTCTCCATCATAGTCAGAGCTTTGTTAGGTCAAGATGGTCCTTTCTCTCAGTTTGTGTAAAACACACATATCTGGATACTGGCACTTGTAGAAATCACTCCACAGAGACGCCGCTGCGACTGGCGGGGCCTGGCATGTTAAGGCTCTCGGGTGATTCTAATGCCCAGCCGGAGTTTAGACTATATGGTCAGCGATCACCTTTCAAGTTCACAGAAGAACTGGTTTATTAGAGACCAAGATTAAAGACCCTTATCTCACTAAGTGATTAATCTTTAACCACTGAGGCTCTAGGTTTTGACTCTTGTAAATTCGGCCATTAATAGTAAATTACATTGTGCCTAGCCGGTGTGCTCAGTGGTTCAGTGACGGCCTATGAACCAGGAGGTCGTGGTTCGATTCCTGGTCAGGGCACACGCCTGGGTTTCAGGCTTGATCCCCAGTAGGAGGCATGCAGGAGGCAGTTGGTCAATGATTCTCTCATCATTGATGTTTCTCTCTCTCTCTCCCTCTCCCTTCCTCTCTGAAATCAATAAAAATATATTTTAAAAAGGTAGTACATTACATTGTGCTTAAAACAACCCTTCGCCCCTGGGCTGGGGATGGCCTGGGCTGCGCTGGTGCTGGGATCTAACCTACCACCTTCACATTCCAGGGCCAATCTCCTTTCTTCTCCTCCTCATTGTTCAGAAAGTTGGTAGCAGAATGCAACGTTATGCTTTTTGAATAACGAATAGGTCAGATGTTAATGATCTCATTTTACACTTAGAATATGTAAGTAAATTGGGATAAGGTTTAATTTGGTTTTTATTCCCTTGCATAATTCTTGCATTAGGAACCTGCTTATGTTTTTTTAACAAGGAAAAGAGTACTTTGATTATTTTCTATGTCTATGGACCTACTTTTATAGTCTATGAATCTTTAGTAGAAGCTTAGACTATGAGGTGCACACTTTGTAACTACAATGCCTCTGAATGCCTTCCTGGAAAGAGACTATTTAAGAATAATGGCAACAAGGAAGGTCCACAATTCAAATCATGCTGGGCATTACGGATAAGGAGTTTGGAACCATTTAAGCCAAAATGTTTGATTTAGTTAGATAACATATGGGTAGGGCTTTAAAAGGTGGTTAAGTGAGCAAATATTGTAAGAGTTTACATATAATTATGAAATTACTAGATGAATAAAAGTAATAGAATGAAAGGGAAAATGCAACTGCGAAGTGCTGCCACTTACAACTCCTTCCAGAACTGATGGTCCACGTAACTGAGTTCCTATGCCTTAGGACACCTTCAGTAGGTTACCATCATTAACTCAAAGCTCTACGTTTTAAGAGAGCGGATGTGAAAGTGGCATTTCTCAGTGGCTGCTGGCTCCGGGCAGGTGACTGAGCTGACAGGTGCCCTCCAGGCCCTACTGCCTACTGCACAGGACTCCTCCTTCCATCTGTGTAACTCCAACCTCCGGGAACATCGCTTTCAGTGCACTCACTCGTGGGGAGAGGCATTTATTACCTGGTCAGTTCACCTTAGTAAATAAAACTGTCCAGAGTGCAAACACTCCTGCCCTTCCTTTCAAGACGTCTTAAAGCCCCGGCAGCTGCTGGTTAGTGAGCAAGCTGTTTGACGCAATGCTACCAGTTACTTTAAAACGTCAGCTTTTCTATGTGGAATTCAACCCTTTCTGCTGGTTTGTCCACGCAGATGGGGCCCATGGTGGACAAAGCTGTGTTATTTGCAAGTTTAAACGGAGGTCACGTCCCTTGTAAGCTGGCCGCCAGATACGCCACCGCACAAAGCTGCTGCTGTCCGCTCGTCCCTTCCCTGATCTGGACACAGGACACCACGACTCACCCTGAGTGGATGGGGCTGGAAGAAAGGGCCACATTGTCCAGGTGCTCGGGGCCCCAGCTGAGGCGGTAGGCGTTCCTCTCCGCCTCCTTGGCGAGCGCTGACACCTGGACACAAAGGACACGGCTCAGGGACACGGCTCTCTCCCTTCCCTCCGACGACAAGGTACCCGCCTCAGAAAGGGGCACCTCAGACAGTGGCACTGCCTGGAAAAGCCCCTTTAAAATGTTATTGATGCTGGATCACTGTCGCTGTCTTTGAAGAGGGTGGGTGTCTGTGTACCCAGCCAGCCTGAACTCTAACATCCTACCCAATGCCAGTATTTCCTAATAAACGACATCTTTTCTCTAGATAACCACCTAACACGGAGAGACGCAGGTGGCCGCGCCGTTCATCTCAGGCCTCAGACGGACGCACCTCCCCGACCCATCCTCTAATGGAGACCTCCTGGAGGAGTCGGTCTTCATACTCAATCTCCACAAAGGAGCTCAATAGCTGGAGAAACAAGCAGTACATTGTTTTAGAAAAACTCCGCTATTGAGAAATCTAGGGAACACTTTCCGTGTTTTAGGAAAAAATCCTCAAATCTCTTACCCTGGCCCATGACTAGCTCAGCTGATTATTTTTTTAGACGAAAAGGCTTTCTCTGGCTCTTTCCTGCAGCCGCTGATGCTCCCTCCCTCCCCGCCGAGGGAACACGGTGCGCCCGCAGTCACGTACCTGGTGGCTGGGGATCACAACGGTGTCGTCGATCATGGCGCTGTCCCTCAGGTAGGAGGCGTGGCTCAGGGTGTGCGACCTGTCGGAACTGAAGGACCGGAGGCTGGCAGGTGAGCAGAGGCCGTGGTCACGCGCCCACGGTGGGGCAGGGCAGGGAGGAGGGCATGGCGAGCCGGGCAGGAGAGCGGAGAGAGCGTGCAGTTAGCTGCCGGGACCTTCCTGGGGACAGGCCGTGGTGCCGGGAGGACGCGGGCTCTGTGCCACCCGTCCCCGTCACCCTGAGGAAACACACCCTCTGCCCGGCTCAGCCACCCAATGGCAGGGGCCTCAAGGGACCAGGAGTTAGAATCTGACACTCCTGATCTGACTCCTGCTCTCCCCAGAAAGGTCTGAGGCCGGCAACTGGCGCTCACAAGCCGCCGGCACACAAATTCACGCAGGAAATAACTGCAGGGCTGATCTCTAACATCTGAGCCACATGTCCATCGCCCTGCGACTGGGAGGTGTCAGGGGACAGCCAGCCCGAGGCGAGAACAGGTGACAGGCAGGTTTCCATGTGCCCTCACCCGTCCTGCGCGGCGGTGACAGGGCCGGGAACCCCGGGAGGCAGGGACGGGGACAGCCGCATGCAGACTTCCTGAGGAAACAGCCCCTGGCTGTGTCCCGCATGGCCACTCAGAGGCCAGCACTGCCCCTCGCATGTCCTGTGCTGCGCGCAACGTCGCGGGCGGGCGGGTCGCTGTGCGATGACACAGGCACACAGAAAGCGTTTCTAAGCACCGACCAGACCCAGACACGTCAGCCAGCACAAAGCAACTGCCGGGGGGAGACCGGGGAGGCTGGTTCACACGGGCTCAGGCCTGGACAGCTAAGGCTTTTGTGAGATCTGAATGTCAGAGCTCTGAGCCATATGCTCCGATGTGAGGAGTGAAAACTGACATTCTCAGAGATGAAGTTACATTCCTTCCCAGCCCACTTGCATGCTCAACTGACTAATGGGTGGATAGCTTCAGTGAGCGGACTTTCATGCGTGTCAGCCCAGGTCTAAAGATCTACATTCAAAGTATCGGCCCACAGCCCACAGGGGGCTGAGCCATGGTCCCGCGGTGTCTACAGACGCCAAGGCGAGCACCCTGCAGCCGGCAGGTGTGGCCTCGAGGCGTGTGGAATTGTGAACTAAACGTCGAGCTGGCCCACTGTTCAGCAACTGTTCTCATTCTGCAACGACACCTAATTCTGTAAGCCACACACTGACCTTCACGAGGTGTCAGCCGAGCCAGCCCGTTGTCTCTGAGAAACTGCTGCTGGGCGGTAGTGTGTGCGGGGGGCGGGCTTCTCCCCGCCCGCTCCAGGCTGTATGCCCGAGCATTACAGGTGTGACGTGACACGAGTCCGAGGAGGGGACTGCCTGACCCGAGCGTTTACACCCACACGGACCACGTGTTCCTGCTAAGCTGGAATCTAGGCCGAGTGTGAGAGGTCCCTCTTACGCTTCCCAGGCTCCTGGTGAAGACAGAGGGTCTACAGCCCAGGGCAGCAGGGCACCACGGGGCCACTGGGGCTCAGTCCTGGGGGCAGGGCAGCCCCACTTACAGGTGTGCCTTGGGTTTCAACAGTGCACGTTCCATAATGGGGTGCAGGGCACTGGGAGTGACCTTAGCCTGGCCTTGAATTGGGGGTGGGGTTAAATTACTGGGGGGGGGAGGGTCTTTCATTTCAGCCAATCTTGTCTCCCTTAAGGAATGGAATAACTTTTTCTCCTGCTTTAAACTGCAGACACTTAAGCTTCGCATCAGACTCTCCTTGCTCTGGTGAGAAGTGGGCCAAGGGGGAGACAACACAGCGGGTGCCTCCGGAAGTGCCAGGGCCGTCCTGGGCCCCACCAGCCCCCGGGGCTCCGCAGGCTGACCTGCTCATCCATCACCTCTCTCCACGGCTTTGGACGGCGAAGACCCAGACGGCGACTTCCACGGTTACAGGCACTAGATTGACAGGCGGGCGGGGCCCCAGGCTCAGGGCGGAGGCCCACTCCCCACAGCAGGCGGACACACCCACCAGGTAGGACTGGCCCTGACATGCAACCCTGGGGCAGGGGCAACAGGACGGCAGGGATAGGAGCAGACCCCACGGTAAACACAGGGCCTCGACCAGACCTAGTGACGTGGCTGCTGCCATGGTCCAACGTAGACAGAGGCAGCTGGGACTGGATTCCACTCCCAGGGACACAGCACCACTGGCTGTCTGTCCACTTTAGGGGTGAGGGATTAAGGGGCTCATTTGGCCCTTAAGAAGTGAAGCCACATTCTGCCGTCACCGTGGCCACCTGCCTAACCCAGGGTCAATCTCCCCGCTGGTATGCACCCCAAGGAGCAGAGGGGAGGTGGTGTTATTTTTTTGTCTTTCTTGAAGCCCCAAGAGGAAAGGAATAGAGAGAGAGAAGAAAGGAAAGGAAGAGATGAGGTAACAGAACCACAAAGAGAGATTAGGGCGGGGGGGGGGGGGGAGAGGGAGATTAGGATATGTGGACAGAGGGGGGGAACAGCTGGAAGGAGAATGAATCCACTGGAACCATCTGTCTGCATGTCTCTACCTGTGGGATTTTATTCTGGCTCACTCTGCATCCTATAGTGCTAATTATTGAGGCAATGCTTATGGTTTCGAATTGCTCTTTTGTTCTATTTAGTTACAGACACATTGAAGTGAAAAAATGTTAAGTATTCCAATAGCAGAGAATTATTCTCTCTGAAGGAAAAAATGACCAGCACAGGAGTCTAGAATAATTCACATCTTTGGCCCAGAAACTCTTCCTTTGATCTGAAACATTATAAACAAGTTAAAAATAGAGCGGCGATGTTTTTTTGCATTAAGTCAGAGGCCGCAGTCTGTGGTGGATGAGTTTCCAAGACCATGGCATGGAGCCACAGGAGTGGCCATTCCCACCTGCGGGTCGGCTAAGACGTGAAGGCTTGTTATGACCTAAACGCAGACTTCCCTCTGGCACGCGGCTTTACAGACACACATTAGGTCGTATCCAAGTCCATTTGGTCCCCTGAGAAGGGCAGCGATGACAAATACTTCTTAGACGTTCAGTCATGGTGTCCTCAAGCCCCACGGAAGAAGCAAACACTGACAAGTGTGCATGTGTTTGCTCTCGCCCAGGGAGCAGCTTCCGTGGCTCACTGCCGGGTAGTGCTTTACACTGAATCTGGGTAGCATTTCAGCGTGAAGCACAAATAAAATAAAACGGAAGCAAAACCCAGTCGACTGTGTTCTCATCGCCGCACATCAAAATTGTGGGCCTATTTTTAGTCTTCTGTGGGCCCACAGACACTTCAGGCATCACCACGACCTTTCTATCATCTCAGCTGCACACGGGCTAATTGGGTTCCTTGCTGGAGCCACACTAACGCCCCCCCAACCACAGGGGGCGCTGTGACAGGTGAATTCATGCTGGGCTTGTTCTAGTTTTCATTCTATTAACACATGTACCTTCCAGCCCAAGTAACTACTCAATACATAAAAACCCTAATTTGAGAATACACCCACAATTCCAGAATGGAAGCACCCCTGTGAACACAGCACGCACACGCACATCGAGCGGGGAGCAGGGAAAGGGATGGGCCGGGAGGTTATGCTGCCAGCCATGGGCACCTACCTGGGCACGGCACTATTGGAGGCACCAAACAGAGAAACAACGAGAAGGTAAATGGTTACCGACAAAGGTAACATATTGAATTGTCTAAGCAAAACAAAGAAACACAGACAACTGTGAACAGAGCCACTGCCTGCAGTTCCATCCGAGACGGCAGGTGGCGGCCTCCTGCTCTGGAAAAGCAACTGGGGCTGAGACCCCACGGCCCGTCTCCTACCCCGTCCTGACCTGCTGACCCGCGTCAGTCTAAGCAGGATGGGCCAGCCTCGGAGCCCGGCTCTATGGAAAGCATCGCTCTATTCCTCCCAACCCGAGTCCTTCCAGAGGACAAGGGATCCACTCGAGCACTGGTTTCTAATAAAAAAGACAAGGCTGAAAAGAAAGACCTCCCGGCTGACAGCACGCCTATCCATGGACTATTGGGAATGTGCCCAGACATCAACAACTCACTTATTAAAACCTGAAGTCTTTAAGGAATCTCAGAGCGTGATGTCCGCATCCATCCGCGTGTCAGAGTTCACACGGAGCACGCCTGTCACCAGTCCCGGAGGGCCCCCCTCCGGCAGCCTGACCCCAGGACTCCGTCTCATCTTCCTCTGCTCACCCAGCCTGAGGCCTCCACCAGGGCTGGCCGGGCTCAAATCCCCAACTGTGATCACTGAGCTCAGAGTTCGAGTCTTCACACCAGCTCAACCGGCAGCAGCCGCCCGCTGAGTCCTCTGGCACCGCCCCTGTAGGATGGGTCTCCTGTCCCACCTCAGAGGGACCCCGCCCGGCATGCAGAAGTCACTGCCTCCTTCACTGCACTCAGCACCCACTGAGGAACACCATTCCTCCCCAACCAGGAGCCCTGCCTTGGGATCTGATAAGACCTCAAAGCCCTCCCCACCCTCCCTCCCCGCCACCAGGGCCCCCTGGCACCCCGAGCCTGGCCTCTCCCACCCGCTGGGCCAGAAATCCAGCCATTAGTCGTATCTTAGTCACGTCTCTACCTGCAGCGCCCACGCAAGGCCGACCCAGGGGGACGCAGGTCACGGGCACCCTGAGCTGTTTTAAAAAATGGGGGGAGGGGGGGTGCCGCACTGGCGCGCAGGGAAAATACCCAAGAAAACTCTGTGTCTATCCGTTTAGAAATGCCTCCCCTTTGGGGCATGGGTTTCCTGGACTCAACATGCTGGACACAGCGTAGAAATGCCAAGATGACAGGGGCCAACTGAGAAGACTGAGGAGCAGAGACACTGCGTGCATTCAGGCCGACCACACGCACACCCACACCACAGCCCTGCTTCTGACGGGGAGCCGTGTTCTTCCTCAGAACTGAACAGCCGCCGAGTGCGGGGCAGTAGCACCCAAAAGCAGCGCTGCTCTGGTATTGCAGACGCCCATCACGCCCAGATCGGCCCATCAACCGGCTCCTGCAGAGCGCGGTGCCAGGCCCTAGCGGGTTGTCCTGCCTCCTCCTCCCATCGCGTCTCTGACCCTCCCTCCAGACAAGCTTCTGCTCCCAGAAATGACAGCATCCACCGACGCCGGGGCTCAGAGGGCCCACAGGCAGAAACATCCTTCTTACTGGGCCACAGGGAGGTGGCCGGTGACTGGAAACCTCTACTTAAAGGGGGCCGTCTCCGCTCCTTATAGCTGCTCGCGTTACTATTTAATCTCTCCAGGCCAGTTTCCCTTCCTTGACGTGGTGGAGAGAAGCAGAGAACCCGCTCATGGCAAAGGAGGGGGTTTCCCTCTGTGTCAAGCACCGCCGCCTGCTGGTCTTTATTAAACCGAAGTGCCTTGGTCTGTCCGCTGGAAGTGGCCTGGCCACGCCCCTCAAGCCCGCTGGTACCTGTCGGAGCGCCCGCCCTCCAGGCTGTAGCGCAGGTAAGTCAGCCCGTCTAGGAACTGGCTGCTGGGCAGCGAGTCGTCCCCCAGCTCCTTCAGGTCCTCGGGCCGCAGGTACTCCCCGCCGTCTCCGGTCATCGTGTCGTCTCCTAGAAGCACGCGGGGAGAATTACTTGCTGAGTGAGGGCAGCGTGACGAAACCCTGCACAGCAAGGCACGCAGAGCCCATGTGCCGAAGAGCGTGAACACGCAGAGAAACTGCGTCCGACCCGCATCCCCACTCCTCACTGAGGAGAAACCACCACCTGGCTGTAATTCTTTGTTCAGTGTTTTTCCTCATGTCCCTCTCGTGGCAGCTGATTTACAGCCGACGCCAAGTCAACAAGAGGCAACAGCAACGCGCCCCTCCCCCCCCCACACACACACACCAACACGGGCACACAGGACATGCACTGACGCTGCTTGACGGGAAGGACAACCAGCCCGAGGGGACAGAGGCTGCTTCAGGGTGGTGCCCCCTGGGGGCCTCGGGGAGGGCGACTGGTTTGGCGACAGGGGCTTTGTAGCGGTGATCAGGTGATCACTGAGATGCGATCTGAGCTGAGGAACCACTGAGCATGTCCTTAAGGACAGACAGACACGGGACAGCAGGCCCCGCGAGCCGCGGGGCTCAGGGCCAGGGCTCAGGGTCGCTGCAGCCACCGAAGCGGGGAGGCCCCCGAGGGCGCCGGCCCCAAGAGCAGAGGCGGTAAATACGAGCTACCAAGCTGGTGCTCGTCTGTCGTGGTCCCTTCGGAGGTTCCAGCGAAGCTTGCCTGGGGCAGCTCTGGTGGCAGGCGTGGTGGGGGTTCTGGCGAGAAGTGCATGCGTGAGGGTCAGGGGCCCAGAATGGTGTGAGCGCAAGAGGAACACGGGTCCTCTGAGGGCGCTGTGTGGAATAACTGGGCGAGAGGACACGCTCGTGCTGGTGAGCGAGGCGGCCAAGGAAGGAAGCCGGGGTCTGCACGCAGTGACAGGTGGAGCGGCTCAGACATTCATGACAGCCGCAGCCGCAGCCGCAGCCGCATCTGCCCCACTGCCCCCTTCTTAACGTGTAAATCGTGACTAGCAGTGCTTTTGTGAGTCAAGTCAATTGGGAGAAAAAGATTCCAGGATCGGCTCTAAGCATTAGCTTCCCTAAACACAGGTGTTGTCTGGTTTGGAAAGAAGCCTCAGTGGTTTTCAGAGAAACGTGTGTGAGTTTGTTAACATGTGGGAAGGCTTGGTCTGCTCTCCTGATGAAGAAGGGAAGGGGCCAGGGAAGGCGGTCTGTCGCATAGAAGACGCTGTGCTCTGCGGTCCCTTCAAAGTGGCTGAAAGTCATCTACACCCAGTCCTAGCTGCCTTAGGGGGGCATGTCACTCCTCGCCTAACATACTCACCACATCAAACCGTACCTTCACCAACGATTTAACCTACGTTCACTCCAAGCAAACTAACTCAGTTGTTGCTAGCTCAATGTCAACTTATCAAACACCTACTGTTTCTCTAAATTTGTATTCTAAGAAGAAATACTACTTTGGAGAAAATACTCATACAGAGGTCACTAGATAATTTAACTATGTTAGTGAGTCTCAATGATAGTTGCGAAATCATTAATATAGCAGAAGCAAATCATGGCTTTAACCTTATAAGTTAGTAAAATCCACACTCAAGTGCACAATCTCACCTGTATCACACAATCATCTCACCCATGTCACACCCCCTCCCCGTCTCACACTCCCTCCCCATCTCACACTATTCTCACCCATCTCACACCCCCTCCCCGTCTCACACCACCTCACTTGTATTATACATGCTGTTTCAAAAGGAAGTTAGTGTTAGGCACCCAGATTTAAATATTAAGCACGTTGCTTCTATGCAGTTAAGAAAAATTAAAAGCAAAGAAAAGCTTTCACTCCAATAGTTTCCTCTCAAGGTACCTGAGTCACTAAGTACTTCCCCATCAATAACGCGGTCACCAGACTGCTTAAGAGCTGTTCAAGATATGAATGAAAAACAGTGACCCCACAAAACCCAGGGTGGTGCACACATATGAATGCGGAGGCAGCCAATCAATGATCCTCCCTCCCCTCTGAAGCCAATAAAAATCTATTTTAAAAAATGACACAAAACAAACAAACAACCCCCCGCCCCATATGCTAACAATTAAACAACCCCCCGCCCCATATGCTAACAATTGTCCTATCAGGCAGGTATTTTCACAGATGGCCCAGTTCCCAGCCTCTCCCCTTCCCAGGCCGGCTACTTACAAGACAAAAAGGATACCACCAGATGAAAATAGACTAATGGATCCTCCTTCCCCAAATGGCAAATGTCAATGTAACCAAGGTGAACACATGACTTTCTAGTGAAGCCGCTGGCGCTCACACCCACTGCCCGCTCAGCCCCTGAAGACGGGCCAGCTTCCGGCGGGACCAGGACAGATGCCCCAGAGAATGCAGAAAAAGACTCACCCTCTTCGTCAGAGACGTCCAGCACTTCGGTCATGGTCTCGGGAACATTCAGCTTGTGTTTCTCAGTGATAGTCTGCGAAGAGAAAGAGCATTCATGCTTGAAAACAAACTCCCAGCCGACGCCAGGAGCCAAGGGAGCCAGACTCCGCGTCGCCCAAGGCTGTCTGTCTGAAGTTCTTTCTCTGGTTTTCTCTCATGAAAACCCACGTCGTCCCGAGGACAAAAGGCCATGGACCCGCGAGGCACCAGAGAAAGCCCGCTGCTGCGAGTTCCCACTTGAACAGCCAACTCGTTCCCAGTGGCACAAACGGCCAATCGTACGGAGCAGGCGGCTCACCGTGCTCAGGGCCTCCCTGAAGTGAACTCCAGAAAAGCCTTAAAGGAGCAATGAACATATGCAATTTATTAAAAACCAAGCCCAGGGAAAAGACAGGGTAAACCATGTGAAAGACATAGATCGTCTGGGCAGAAAACGGGTCTTCTGGGCCCAGTGGGGGGACGCTGGTCCTCTCTGCGCGCCCTGGCCTGTGTGTGGCTGGTCAGCCTCCCGGCCACGCTCCCAGCTCCCAGCTGCGGGGGGAGGACCAGGCTCCAATGCGAACTTCCCGTCAGCTGTGAGGCCTTGCTAGGCCCTTGCTTCTCCAGGCCTCCATTTCTTCATCTGTGAACAGTGATGACAACACTGCTCACCAGTTGTTATGAAGATCAGATGAGATAGTACATACAAGAGCCCTGAGAAGAGTGGCTGGCATACGTTAGTGCTCACTACACACCCGCTGGCATGAGCCGTTCTATTGTAACTCGGTACTACGGTATCGGACGCTGGAGAGCCGGGGCGTTCGGTCACCCAGGCACCAGGGAAGCAGAGTGGCCACTGTGGGCCAGGAGCTGTTTCAGACACATCCACTGGCATCGTTACGGGAAGTTTAAAATAACGAATCTCGAAATGAGAGTAGAGTCTTCACCAAAAGCCACTGAGACACAGGAAGCAGGTTTTGTAGGGCTTTAAGCTTCACTACACAGATGTTATTAACCTGGAAAAATTATGTGAAAAGTTTAGAAGGTTCCGTTCTCAGCGTCCTGTCTCTTTAATATAATGGCACACGGGATAAGCAAGCATCACAGATGTGGGTGTTCCGGGGGGGTGCACACAGCAGAATGCAGAGTGACGCTCCTCGTGCAGACGGACACCGAGCCTTCTGGGCAATGGACTAGATTCCCAGGAAACGCCCGACTCCGCCTCTAAGGCTGTCGCGGGGGGACAGGCATCACGACATCAGCATCGGCGGCGGCGATCCCGCTCCCGCTGGGAAGAGGTGGAACTCGGAACACTGGCATCTTCTCATCGGCTGCCAAAGAATTCCCCAGCATTTAAACGACAACACGCCATTTCATGGTGGCGGCTTATTCCGTGCTTTAGGCGCTGCCTATCAGTGGTTACACACAGCATAAAAGAGGGTGGGTCACTTTAAAATTATGCAAATAATACGTAGAATTGACAGCTGATCCATAGTGGCCGCCTGGGTTGCATCTCATGTTTCTCCCAGCCGCCTCGGGAGACTGCCTCCTGCTCCACGGCCAGAAACGGGGACCCCCCCATCCCAACACCCCTTCCCACACAGTGACCCCCCTGGGGCGAGCTGCCCCTGCCCCGGCGCCTCACGGAGCAAAGGTTAGAGAAACA
Organism: Myotis lucifugus; assembly: GCF_000147115.1. NCBI lineage: Eukaryota > Metazoa > Chordata > Mammalia > Chiroptera > Vespertilionidae > Myotis > Myotis lucifugus. Next base: position 156,787 of record NW_005871823.1, on the reverse strand, counting down.
GCCATGATTCCAAACGCCTCCGCCACTTGTGCAGCCGAGACTTCTCCTTCCCCAGCGGCTGCCGGACGCCTCTCCCTGCACAAGGGTTTTGGGGGAAGACCTCGGAGGGGGCGCAGCTCAGACACCCACGTGGCTGCTCCAGGGTACGTCCTACGAATCCGAGGCGATGTCTGTCGGCTGTGCAGCTGTTGTTCAACTCTTCCATTGAAGAGGTGACAGCGTAAAATTTAATTTAATTTTATTTTACATAATTATTAAGTTGTCTGTGCTGTTTGCCTGTCATGGTGAATGGCTGTTATTTTAGTGAGTCTGTGGACTTTAGGAAATGATACTGAACATGATGCTTCCGTGAACATACACAAAGGGGCCAGGTAAGAGGGTTTTTCTTAAATTGAAAATTAGGTGAAAAATTTTCTTTCGCAAAATTGACTTTAGGAAATGATACTGAACATGATGCTTCCGTGAACATACACAAAGGGGCCAGGTAAGAGGGTTTTTCTTAAATTGAAAATTAGGTGAAAAATTTTCTTTCGCAAAATTCCTGCGAAGCTCCTTTTAGCAGAGCCAAGCTCTGTGATGCCGGAGGGTTAAGAGCATGGGCTTTGGGATCCGACAAACTCAACTTGAACCCTAGACGCACCCCTGCAGCTCCGGAGCTTTGTTGCGTGTTGGCGTCATCGATGACACTGCTGTGCGGAGGAAGGAATGAAACTCTCGTCCCCAAGAGCAGACGCGCAAGACTTACGTAACAGCGAGGAGTACGTTCATTTTTCAATGCTTAACCCCGATTCCATTTCAGAAAACAATAGACTTGCACCCACGAGAGAAGAACTGACGTGAGAGGCAGGAGGAAACACAGGCGCATCAGCGGTCGCCAACCTTTCGGGCCTCACGGACCAGCAGTGATCCACAGACCACCGGTTGGCAGCCGCTGCATTAGACGACGCGGCCAGGGAGACCCTTCCCCGCTGACCCCGCTGACGCGCATGCCATGGGCCTTGTATTCTTTCAGGGGCTTTCTCACCCGCAGGGCCCCGGGGGTTTTGCTGGGGCAGCACTCAGCTCGGACAGCGTGAGAGCAGCAGTTCCAGATGGAGAAACACTGCCCACAGAACTTTGAGGGCTATCAAGCCCCAGAACTGGCGGTGCGGACTGGCCGTGTCTCTGGCTCACAGGGTGCTGAGCCCCCAGAGCTGGGGGGTGGGGACTGGCCGTGTGTCTGAGAACCTGTGGCCAGTGTTGAGAACGCTGACTGCCCTTGTGATAAACGTGGCCTGTGTAGCGTGGGTCTCTCACTCTGTGACAGAGCTGCCATCTCTAACAATGGACACATCTGACCCACCGTTTTGTTGAGCTAAAGAAGAATTTTTTTTCTTAAAGAACCCATGTGCCACCCTCCAGGCCGGCCACCATGTGGAGCTGCTGCTGGGGGAGGTGATGTCTTCACCGCTGACCACTCCTCAGCACTGGTTTCTACCCAGAAACCCTTCAAGTGGATTAATGAGGCGAATGGAAGGGAAAAAAGCACAAGATACAGAAAACGATGAAAGTGCACCCCTCGCTGGAACCTGATAAAGATGCACACACGGCCCAAGTGCCCAGAAAAGGAGTCGTAAGAACAGACGTGCTTGGCCACCGGGGATGCCCACGTTGCTTCGAAGGTGCCGAACAGGACAAAACTCCCCCCACTGCGGAGGGAGACGCCCGGGTCTGAGAAGGCAGGGAGCAAGGACGGCCACCACAATTCACCTCGCAGAGCGACTCGGGGTGAGTGTGAGCAGAAACGGGCCTGTGTTTCTCCTACGTAATTTCTTGAAGAAACTTCACTTTGAACGTTTAAAAATAGCCCGGCCAGGTAGTTCGGTCAGTTGGAGCCTCCTCCAGTACCTCAAAAGGTTGTGGGTTCGATTCCCAGGCAGGGCACCCAGGTTGCAGGTTTGTCCCTGGTCAGGATGTATATGGGAGGCAACTGATCGATGTCTCTCTCACATCCACGATTCCCTCCCTCTCTCTTCCCCTTTCTCTAAAGTCAATGAAATCATATCCTCAGGTGAGGGTTAAAAAATCTTTAAAAATACTGTGGCACAGGGCACAGGCTTTAACACTGCCCGAGAAAACAAGCGGCGTGACCCTCTGCGTCTGCGACATCGCCTCGCGGCCAGAAATAAACCCGACTTCCCCCGCACAGGACAGGTCCCAGCAGCTGTGCTCACCCACTGCTGTCACGGGGCTGCTGTCGCCCCGGGAACACACTCCTTCCTCCCACCTCCCACCTCCCACCTGACGCACCGTCTGCGCCTGGGCTGTTGCTGGAACCTCCTTCACTGTTCGTATTGGCCGAGGTTTGACCGCAGGGCCCAGTGCTCTACTGTCCACTTAGCCACTTTCCAAATAAGCCACCGAGCTGTTGTCTGCAGCTTCAGAAAAGTCACCAACAAGTCGATGCAAAGAGAACAGCCCTGGGAGGCACCCCAGCTCTGCTCCGCAGGCCCCGGACCCAGGACCCTCGTCCCGCTCTGAGTCCCCCAGCCCTGTGGGCAGAGGCCATGCACCCTGCCCTAACAGACTGTTTCCCTACTAAGCGCACTCAATTCTTTTTGAATAAAACATAGTCAGAGACAGAGAGGACGTGGGGCAGAACGGGTCTCCGGGGAACCTTCAGATCAGCCGTGAGCACCGCAGGGACCAGGGCCTTCCCGGGGCTGCATCCTCTGCTCAAATGAGAAGTTTGCCAGGACTGTCCTGCCCCTCGGCTGGCAGCTGAGGTCACACCCAACCTCAGCTCGAGGGCAGAGGAGCAGGAAAAAACAACTAGGCCCTGTGAACTCACACGCTCCACCGGGATGTGCAAGACGCAGGAGCTCGGCCGCTGCCTGTGAGTGCCCTCCCACTGTGACTCTCCGTGTGCTGCCCAGATTCACCCCCAGATGTTGAGACCGCGGCACAGGATGTGGGGTGAGGGGAGAGGGCGCGACGGGAAAGCTGAGCTCAAGCAGAAGCCCTGGGCCCCTTACTCACTGTCGTGGTGGTGGTGACCTCCTCCGTCACAACCTTCAGAGTGTCGACCACCGAGATGTAGCCCAGCCGCTTAGCGATGGCCAGGGCCGTGTTGCCATTCTGAGAGGGGGGCGGGGGGGGGGGGAGAGGGAGGGAGGCGGAGAGAGGGAGAGAGAGAGAATGGAGCCAGTGAGCTCACCGCCCCAGGAGCCAGCGCCTCCTCCAACGCCAGGCTCAGTGGAGGAAATCACTCCTTTTCACCATCACATCTGAATGTGTCTTGGTAACTTCTCCAGCCTGGAGAGCGGGTCACCATGGAAACACAACAAGCTGCATCTGCCCCTCCTCCTAAGAGAAGCACTTGCGGCTTTAACCCCTGGGTGGTCAGCTCTGGGGGCTGGATGGTGCTGGGAAAGGGAGGCCTCCAGACCCAGCCTGGCCGAGGGCCCGCCTTCCCCAGGACAGGCCGGTTCCGGGAGGGCAGGCCGCCTCGGCACAGTCCCTGTGCGCAGACACCACAGCAAACAGCAGGCCCCTGCGCAGGCCTGAGGAGCCCGGGGTGAATCACACCACCTCGTTTACATCTTAACGGCCCCTTGTCCCAGGAGCCTGTCTGAGCCAGAGGAAGCTGCGGGCCCAGCCTCCAGCCCCCCAGCCGAGTCCACTGTACGCCAGCCGCACGCAGGCTACCCCAGAGCTGGGGCCTGAGGGTGGGGCCCATCTCAGGAGGGGTGGGGACTGCGGCACCCTGTTCTGCTCAGCCTGAGCACGGCTGGGGCAGGTGACACACGGACGCTGTCCTACCTCAGACACCTCGTGAGGAGGCAGGGGCTTTGGAAAAGACAACGATGCTGGCAACAGAGGCAGCAGGAGAAGAGGAGGCCAAACAGGAGGTGGAGGGGCTCACGCAAGAGCCACAGGCTGAGCCTCCAGGCTGCGCAGGGCGGTGAGCTGGGCATCGGGCAGCACCATTCACGGGTCCCCGGGAGTCAGAGGTGACTCAGCAGCACTAACAGAGGGTCCCCCCCACCCTGGGTGTTGGCCGTGGCAGAGGGACCGGGGTGCGGGGGGCCTTACCGTGGTGGTGGCATCGGGCCGCGCCCCATGCTGCAGCAGCACATTGATGATGTGTGTGTGGCCCTGCTGTGCGGCCTGGTGCAGGGGCGTGTAGCCACTCTGGGGGGGAGGGGGGGGGGCGAGGCAGGAGGAGGAGAAGGAGAAGCCGGTCAGTCTGCGTTCAAGGCCATCTTACTTATGACAATGCTGTGTATGGGGGCGGCCGCCCCAGGAGCCCGTTCCCAGCAGCACACACGCCCGCACACCTTCTGCCCCGTGAATAAAGGGAGACAGGCAACTGGCATCTCCGACACTGTTCTGAGCCGGGAGCATGGAAACGTGAGCCCGGGCCACCACGGGGGAGCAGCGGCGGCGAGGAGACTTCCAAGAGCTGCAGGCGTCACCACCACTGTGCCCGGCCCGGGCGGCTTCCCCATGGGTCACTCAGGGCTCACTCTCCGGACCTCGATCTGGAAGTTCCTTCCCCTGAGGGGGTCGTGGGAGGCCCACTCTGACCCACGGTCTTTACATTTGGTCCTGTCCCCACCTGGCCGGGCTCGCCTCCAAGGAAGTGAGGAGCAGCCGTGAGGTGAGCAGGGCCGCCTGGCTCTGGACGTGCTGGTGCAGGGACGCTGGCAGAGTAAAGGGACAGCCCCGTGTCGGGGGACACAACTGGGAACGGGGGGAAGGAGTTTCTTCAGGGCCACGCCACAGCCAGGCCCGTGGAGAAAGTCATGGCAGCCAGAGCTGCGCTACCCTTATCCGCTGGCCTCGCCCGACAGAAGCTTCCACGTCTGTCAGACCCACCGTGTGCTCTGTGCGCTGCGTAGCCGTCAACCATGAACCTGTCAGATTGTCTGTCCCTGCGATATGGTGTCACAGCTGCTTC
>NW_005871823.1:146831-150570 GCF_000147115.1 Myotis lucifugus | reverse complement strand
CCATGCCTGTGACCCACGGTCTGAGCGTGGCTGTGTCCATGCATCCCGGGAATGACCCAAGAACCTGGGAAACGTAACCGTCACAGAGACACTGCTCCCGTCACATCACCTGTGAAACACCGAGGAGCCTGGAAGAAGTGAGAGTTCTTCTAAACATCCCTTCTTCCCACCATGTTCACAGATGTGCCCACGGAGCCGTCACCTGGCCAGGCCCGGCAGCACTTGCAGACACCCCTGGGCTGCACAGGAGACCCCGTGCTACCCAGTCGACGCTGCCACGGCCATGTTCTTGCCCCAGCAGCTCGCACCGACTGCGGGACACGGTCTACGTGGGCACTGCGGCAAGAAAGACGTCCGTGGAGGTGTTCCCAGGGCTCGGGGCAGCTCACAGGCTTTGCAGACCATTTGGTTGAAGCTCCACCCGCCGCCTTAGGCCCATCCTGCTGGGAGCCCCCGACCAGCACTTCTCCCCCCCGACCAGCACCCCTGACCTCTGACCTACCCCCCCCTCCCCAGTTACAATGAAAACGCCAAAACTTCGAATTCTGAGAAGGATCAGATATGCAGTCCACGCCATTTTTCTTTTGTTTCTCTGAAGTGACAGGAAAATGCTAGCAAACACTGTCTTTCTTTCTCTGAGACTTTTCACCTTAGAGCAGTGATGGTGAACCTATGACATTTTTTTGGTTGATTTTTCTTTGTTAAATGGCATTTAAATATATAAAATAAATATCAAAAGTATAAGTCTTTGTTTTACTATGGTTGCAAATATCAAAAAATTTCTCTATGTGACACGGCACCAGAGTTAAGTTAGGGTTTTTCAAAACGCTGACACGGCGAGCTCAAAAGGTTCGCCATCACTGCCTTAGAGTCTAATTCACAAAGGCTCTACACCCAGCATGTCAAACTCGCAGGCCGCAGGCCCTCATTTATTTGGCCCATGTTAGTTTTTGAGTTTGACATGCTTGCCTTACACATGGACTTCACAACTCTCTTTGCAAATTATCCTATAATTAATCCAACCTGTTTGCCTCAAGTTGCTGTTACAGGGTTCAATTCTAAGTGACGAGCAGTTCCATGAAAGTTCACTTTGCCAAATGTTTACACCAAGTCACGAAAGTTTCAGTAGTAAAGTCAATATTTGTTTGTATTTTCATAGCAACCAATTTTAGTAACTATGGTTACACATGAGATATGAAAAAAGACTTCCTTCTACAAAATGTCATTCTCTGTGAAAAAACCCTGTTTACTAAAAGGACATCCTCTGAAGGTGTGTGTTTACCCACTGAAGACACATAAGATACATTTACTTCCAAAAGCAAATAAAATTAACATTGATGAAAAAAAAACACACAAAAAAAACCCAAAAAAACCCCTGAAAAGATAAAATGAGAATTTTCTCTCAACCAAAAATCCATTTGAGTGCAGACCAAACCCCAGGAGGCAAATGCTTCATCGTGGGACGCCTGGCTTCCCAGCTTATAACCATGCAACAACCAACACGTAACAACACGTGTGAGCGTTGCCAGGCTCTGCCATGGCCCGAGCGTCCCTGACTCCAGCAGGAAGCTCCGCCCGAGTGCTCTGTGGAGCTGGCCCAGCAAACCCGTGCGGCGCTAGCGCCCGTGTGAGGCAGCGCGTACAGTCGCCGCACGCCAAGTTCAGGAGAACTCGGAATAGGCAGCGGCTCTTCTTGCGGGAGTCGGACGGGAGGCTCTGAGTTAGCCCGGCTGGGGCTCCGCGGGTTGGAGCACTGTCCTGTGCACAGCAGGGCCACAGAGGCTCCATTCCCGGTCGGGGCAGGGATGGGAGGCAAGCAGTCCATGTTTCTCTCTCTCCCTCTTCCTTCCTGTCTCTCTGAATCGATGAGAACATGCCCTTGGGTGAGGATTGAAGGGGAAAGGTTCTGCAGGAAGCATCACGGAGGTGGCTGAGGTGAGATTTAGCCACTTGAGGAGGAGAGCAGCTGCGGAGAGGGGAGGCCATGAGCAGCACGGGGTCCTAGGCATTGGGGACAGTGACGAGCTGTAGGGAGGGGTGGGTGTCACCTGAAGGTTACATTAGGTCAGGTCACACTAGGAGGCTAGGAAGAACGGGAGGGGGACTAGGTCCGGGTCAGGAGCACGCGGGAGGAGGAGGCAGCACGGACTAAGGTCAGGGGAGGAACGAGGCTGCTGAGTTTCAGACATGCGAGCTCGAAGAGCCCGGGCCTGCACCACACACAGCGCCGGGTCTGAGCGCCGATCCCACTGCTCCTGCTCTGTGACCTCATACATGTTCCGTGAATTCAGTGTAACACAGACGTGGATCCGACCGGTGTGACTCCGTGGCTGACCTTCAACCCATGAACCAAGAGGTCCCCACTTCAATTCCGTCAGGGCACCTGGCCGGGTTGTGGTTTGATCCCCAGTAGAGGGCATGCAGGAGGCAGCCAACAGGTATTTCTCTCTCACTGATTTTCTTTCCCTCTCACTCCTTCGTGAGGATTCCTTTACAAAGAGGAAGGCACTGGGTCTCGGCCCGTCTGTGCTTCCCTGGGTGAAGGCTGGGGCGGGCCAAGACCGGAGGCGCAACGTCCCAGCAGGGCCCCAGGGTGAGGTGCTAGCTCGTCAGCTCCCTGAACTGACACCAGTTCTGAGCCCAGCCTACAGGATCTTGCAATTATTAGAACGAAAAGCCTCCGCCCCTTGCACAACCTACATGGTGTGCTCAGAGTCACTTTAGAAAAACTAACATAAAGCACGTGTGTATGACAGTGAGCGCACAGAGCGTCCACGTGGCTGAAGCTTTTGTGAAAGAAATGAAGTGAGAACAGCATTTACCTTGGTTTTGGCGTTGACACTGGCTCCGTGCTTCAGAAGGAAGTTGACCATTTTCACATTTCCATAGTGACAGGCCACAATTAAAGGAGTGTAACCGAGCTGTAATAACAATAAACAAGCAAATGACCACTCACTACACCTTGTGCGGGGGGGAGGACAGATTTCAGTCCCAGCAAGACATTCCACCTGACTGTAAAGATATTACTTAGCGGGCTGGGACACACTCTGACTGCACAGCTATGACTTAGTGGGTGTGACACACTCTGACTGCACAGATATTACTTAGTGGGTGTGACACACACTGACTGCACAGCTATTGCTTAGGGGGTGTGACACACACTGACTGCACAGCTACTAGTGAGTGTGACACACTCTGCACAGCTATTGCTTAGTGAGTGTGACACACTCTGACTGCACAGTTATTACTTAGTGGGTGTGACACACTCTGACTGTACAGCTATTACTTAGTGGGTGTGACACACACTGACTGTACAGTTCTTACTTAGTGGGTGTGACAATGACTGTACAGTTATTACTTAGTGAGTGTGACACACTCTGACTGCACAGTTATTACTTAGTGGGTGTGACACACTCTGACTGCACAGCTATTGCTTAGGGGGTGTGACACACACTGACTGCACAGCTACTAGTGAGTGTGACACACTCTGCACAGCTATTGCTTAGTGAGTGTGACACACTCTGACTGCACAGTTATTACTTAGTGGGTGTGACACACTCTGACTGTACAGTTATTACTTAGTGGGTGTGACACACTCTGACTGTACAGCTATTACTTAGTGGGTGTGACACACACTGACTGTACAGTTCTTACTTAGTGGGTGTGACAATGACTGTACAGTTATTACTTAGTGAGTGTGACACTCTCTGCTGCACAGATATTACTTAGTGGGTGTGAC
>NW_005871823.1:145052-146486 GCF_000147115.1 Myotis lucifugus | reverse complement strand
CTGACTGTACAGTTATTACTTAGTGGGTGTGACACACTCTGACTGTACAGTTATTACTTAGTGGGTGTGACACACTCTGACTGTACAGTTATTACTTAGTGGGTGTGACACACTCTGACTGCACAGATATTACTTAGTGGGTGTGACACACACTGTACAGTTATTACTTAGTGGGTGTGACACACTCTGACTGTACAGTTATTACTTAGTGGGTGTGACACACTCTGTACAGTTATTACTTAGTGGGTGTGACACACTCTGACTGTACAGTTATTACTTAGTGGGTGTGACACACTCTGTACAGTTATTACTTAGTGGGTGTGACACACTCTGACTGTACAGTTATTACTTAGTGGGTGTGACACACTCTGACTGTACAGCTATTACTTAGTGGGTGTGACACACTCTGTACAGTTAATACTTAGTGGGTGTGACACACTCTACTCGACTGTAAAGCTAATACTTAGTGGGTGTGACACACTCTGACTGCACAGATATTACTTAGTGGGTGTGACACACTCTGACTGCACAGATATTACTTAGTGGGTGTGACACACTCTGTACAGTTATTACTTAGTGGGTGTGACACACTCTGTACAGCTATTACTTAGTGGGTGTGACACACTCTGCACAGCTATTACTTAGTGGGTGTGAGACTGACTGTACAGGTATTACTTAGGTGTGCATCCTGTGGACACAAACACGGGCGAGCAGATTGGGAACAAAGGACTTCACACCAGCAAAGGAGACCAAGCATGCATGTGACTTAACCTGAATAAGAGCTAAGACCGGGGCACAGATGGTGGGATCTGAAAACAGGTGGGAGAGATGAGGCCAGAAAGGGCCAGGCGGGGATGCAGGAAAATGCAGCAGAGGTGGAATGCGGGGTTCATGGCAAAGTGAGAGTAAAGCCACGTCAGCCAAGGGCACGGAGGGAGTGGGTGCAGGAGAAAGCAGGCCACCGCCTGGCTGAGCAGCAGGGAGCAGGCCGTGTAGGCGCAGCACTGGGATCTCTGCTCCTCTCTCGGTCCGGACTTGGTTCCGGGAGCAGGAGGCCCACCAGTGTGTGAGCAGGACGGACTTGTGAGGAGGGGGACAGGGACGTGGGTGCCCCGAGGGGATGGCTGGGAGTCACCCAGGGCGGGACCCACCACAGTGACAGGAGCCTGTACCTTCGTGTGGGCGTCCTGGTTCGCCCCGTGCCTGACGAGAATGTCAGCGACGTTCACTTTGTCCTCCTGGGCTGCGAGGTGCAAGGCTGTGAGTCCGCTCTGCAGAGAGAATGGGGCAGCGGGTACGGTGGAGACGATGCACTGATCGTCTGTAATATCCCATCTTGAAAAAAGTCCTGCAATTACAGCTTCTCCCTGGAAACCACATCTTTTGAAATTGAAGCCAAACCCCCTAAGTTATGGCCACTTTCCACTCAAGGCA
>NW_005871823.1:140700-142385 GCF_000147115.1 Myotis lucifugus | reverse complement strand
TTTTCTCTGTTGGGCACTTACATCATGACCCGCGACGTTAAAACAAGTCAGCGAAGGTGCTCCCAGGAACACGCCCTTCAGCCCATCTGTGCCTCTGGCTGAGTCCATTTATTCACTTAACTGGCCCACCAGCCACCACTTCTACCTGATAAGCACTGCAAGTCTGCCTTTCCCTCAATCAATCATCAGATCAGTGCACAAATGTTGTTACAGGAATGAGCTCAGCATGGCTTTCTCCAGCCCGAAGGCAGGGCACTGCTGTCTAGGGTCCTCCAGGAGCTAAACAAGAGGTGGCCCCATCGTTTGTACACAGCACCATCAATTGGCCAGTTTTACATAGAATGCCTGGCGTGTGAGCACCAGGGATGGCTTTAACCAGATTAGCCAGTGGAGCACTGTTCACAGTCAGTCAGGCACAGGGCCCAGGGGCCGGAGGGGAGAGGCTCAGTCTCTGCCACAATCTGGCAGCCTCCACACGGGGGTAAGCAGCTCCTATCAAGATAGAGATTTAAAGAGCACTTTTTTTTCCAGAGAAGGAAGAAAAAGAGAGCTAGAATCATCACTGATGAGAGCGAATCACTGATCAGCTGCCTCCTGCTCGCCCCTCACTGGGGATCGAGCCCACAGCCCAGGCAGGTGCCCTGATTTGAACTGTGAGCTCCTGGTTCCTAGGCCAGTGCTCAACCACTGAGCCACGCTGGCCAGGCTAAAGAGCATCTTTAAAAGCTGAATCACTAGTCTGTGTCACAGGTGTTTTTTGAGTACCATTCACATGCCAGGAATTGAGCCTATCAGTGGGCAGTTTCTGCCCCATAGCGTCCTGTTCAGCGCAGTCTATCCGTTCCGTCTCTCTCTCCCGCTCAGACGGAAGCAGCGGGATCATCCTGGAGCCTGCAGCCCTCGCCCAATGCACACCCAGTTAAAATCGGCAGGCCTGTCTCCAAAGCCAGGTGAGGCCAGGGCGGCGAAGCCATGTCTCCAAAACCCGTGATCTCCAGCCACGGGCTCCTCAGGAACCAACAGCACAGAGAGAAGATCTTTCTCCGGCTGGACAGCGAGCAGGCCTTGTGTGTAAGGGCTGGGCTTGTTCGTTGGTTACTACATGGAGGTCGGACAAGGAATAGCGTGTCAATGCTGTATCACGGCTATTCCTGAGAACATGAACTTACTGGCTTCAGCTGGTCTGAAACAGGAAAAGAAGGCGTGTGCTTTCCTAAAGCAATGAGACAATTTGTCGTTGGTTTTGCTTATTCCTGAGATACTTTCACAGCTGCAGCTGCGTCAGTGGATTAGACACACGTGAAGATAGACACATGGATAACAGGGGTTCACAAACAGATGCAGGGGCAAACGTGTACGTGTAAAAGTCACGTTTGCATACTGAATGCTGTATTGTCCCTGACCCTCATTCTATTTTTGCTCTTGCCGTTAATCGTCACCTGAGGATATTTTCCTATTGATTTTTAGAGAGAGTGGAAGGGAGGGGAGGAAACACAGAGAGAGAAACATTGACTGGTTGCCTCCCACACATGCTATGACCAGGGCAGGGATCGAGCCTGAAACCGAGGTTCGTGCCTTTGACTGGAATCGAACCTGGGACCCTTCAGTTCACAGGCCAACACTATCCACTGAGCCACACCGGCTAGAGCCCGACTCTCATTCTTTTGCAGTTACTGTGTGTGTCC
>NW_005871823.1:137487-140175 GCF_000147115.1 Myotis lucifugus | reverse complement strand
AGGGGGCTCAGGACCTGCGTTCCATGGTGTCCCTGCCCCCGTGCACAGAGCTCCTGAGGCTCAGGGCTGGAGAGTGACATGGGCAGTGGGCATGGACCAGCAGGCAGACGGCCCCCAGATGGCTGCCACCTTCCTCCAGGCTTTGGAGTCAGGACTGCAGACAGAACGAGCAGGCAGGACAGAGCGTGGACGACGGCCCCGAGCCCTGGGCCTCTGGGAGTGACCGCACACTCAGAGAGGCACAGAAGGCAGCTCCCAGAGGGGCGAACTGTAACGGACGCACCACAATCTGTGCGCCTGTCCTGGCTCTGTGGTTTCCTGGCCCGCAGCCAGTCCTCAGCTGCCCTGGAATCCGTCACAGGCCCGCCTCCCTTACAACCCCTCGTTCTGTCCATGTCCGCACCGACGGCTTCTCCGTACTCTCATCCCAAAGCTCATGGCCGAACCCAGAGACAAAGCAGAATACCTTGGTCGACGTGTGGACGTCGGCGCCCTTGTCCAGGAGCGAGGTGACCATGTCCGAGTGCCCCTCCTGGGAGGCCAGGTGCAGCGGGGTCACGCCCTGCTTCGTCACCACGTTGGTCACGGCCCCGTAGCTGAGGAGCGTGGACGCGAACTGCGTCTGGTTCTTCTTGGCGGCGATGTGCAGGGGAGTGTAGCCGTTCTGCAAAGAGTGAGAGGCACGGGGTGAGCTCAGCCGCTGCCCCGGGGGACGCACGTCTCTGGAATGCAAGTCTCCACCCAACACCGGAGTCTCTGAAGCGGTGTCGCAGGGCACCGCAGGGCAGAGGGAGGGACACGGGAGCCCCAAACCTCCAAACCCGCCCTCGGACACGGTCCCTCCTGAAGAGCAGCCTGAGGGGGGCCGGTGCCTTGTGCATGCCCTCCCCTAACACCCGAGGGTCCAGGCCTCCCTGCTCTCCTCCCCCCAGGCCAGTCCTTCCACCTCAGCCTCCTTGGCAGGACCCAGTTTCCAAGCCTATGCACTCGGGGGCCGTCCTGGACCAGCCAGTCAGGCCGCCCTTGGACCCGCCTGTGGGACCCAGGAGCACGCACACACGCATGCACACACGCATATACACACATGCATGCACATGCACACAGACACACGCTCACACAGACACACACATGCACACATGCATACACACGCACACACGCACAGACACACACATGCACTACCAGCAGAACCGCGTGGCGTTACTGCAGGGTCCTGTTCCCACCTTCTGCCCACGTGCTGGGCAGCATTTGCACACCTTCCTCACTCAGAAGCCCCCCCAGGACGGGCTGGCGATGTCACCCCGGGTTCCAACCCCGCCCCGGCCTGGGGTCCCGGCGGCAGGCAGCCCCGCGCCTCACCTTGGCCGTGGCGTGCGGGGACGCGCCTCGCTCCAGCAGCAGCACGGCCACGTCCTGGTGGTCATAGTGGGCGGCCACGTGCAGTGGGGTCAGGCCGTTCTGCAAGGGCGGGGGGTGGGGGTACCGATGAGCGAGTGACCGGGGCGGGGCGCCGGGCCCGTCCGAGCGCATCGGTTCCCACCAGCAGCGGGAGCCCAGGGGCCAGGGCACAGCTGCCCGCGGGCTTCCCTCCAGGGCCCGCCCACCGGGACATAACCCACCGGGAGGGCCGCGCTCGCAGGTCTCCACCCTCTGGGACCACTGGGCGCCGCGTGGCCGTGGGGTGGGGGACAGGGGCGTACCTTCCCCGCGGAGTTGGCCGCCACCCGCCGGTGCAGCAGCAGCTTGGCCACATCCAGGCTGCCATACTTGGCGGCCACGTGCAGCGGGGTGAAGCCTTTCTGAAAGGGAACGAGGAGCGGCGCTCACCTTCCGTCCGACCGCGACCACCGCCACGGCCGTCCCGCTGGGGAACACGCGGGGCCACGCTGGCCTCCGGGCAGACAGCAGGACGGGGAGTGTGAGAGCTGCGGCGGGAAGGGACTCCCCCCTCCCCCCCGTGAAACTTCGCTGGGAAAGGCCCCGCTCCCCACCGGCACGGGCTGGTCACACGCGCCGCTGCCCCAGGCCCTGCTCCCTCCGTCTCTATGCAGACGCCAGGCCTGCGTGTCAGCGCCTCTGTAGTTCCCACGCGTCCCCAACTCAGAGCGAAGGTCGGAGGGTCCCACCGCCACCTCCGCTCCATCGTCGCGGCCACCACGGGTCACCCACGCTGTCCCGGCACCGCGTGGCGAGGGCGGCCCGCACAGCCCACAGCAGTGCGTCTGACCCGGGCGGCGAGGGGGCGGCCTGTGCTCCTCCCCCACGTAGCACGTCCCCTCACAGAGCACGTCCTTCACGTAGCACGTTCCCACGCAGCACGTCCCCCACGTACACGTCCCCATGCAGCACGTCCCCTCAACAGAGTACGTCTTTCACGTAGCACGTTCCCACGCAGCACGTCCCCTCACAGAGCACGTCCTTCACGTAGCACGTCCCCATGCAGCACGTGCCCCACGTAGCACGTGTCCCACGTAGAACGTCCCCATGCAGCACGTCCCCCAAGTTGCAAGTCGGGTGCAGCACGTCCCCCAAGAGCAAGTCCCCAGTTAGCCCGTCCCCCATTTAGTTTGGCCCCACTTCCCGCGTTTTCCCCCTGGCGGAGCAGAACAAAGGGAATGTCCCGGGCCCGAACAGATTACACCACACCTTGTCCCACATGTAGACGAGGGGAGGCACCACGTTACACTTGCA
>NW_005871823.1:106437-137387 GCF_000147115.1 Myotis lucifugus | reverse complement strand
CCTTCACGTAGCACGTCCCCATGCAGCACGTCCCCCACGTAGCACGTTCCCACGCAGCACGTCCCCCACGTAGCACGTCCCCATGCAGCACGTCCCCCACGGAGCACGTCCCCATGCAGCACGTCCCCCACGTAGCACGTCCCCATGCAGCACGTCCCCCACGTAGCACGTCCCCTCACACAGCACGTTCCCCCTCACGTAGCACATTGCCCCCCATGCAGCACGTCCCCTCACGCTGCACGTCCCCTCACACAGCACGTTCCCCCTCACGTAGCACATTGCCCCCCATGCAGCACGTCCTTCACGTAGCACGTTCCCCCCATGCAGCATGTCCCCCACGTAGCATGTCCCCCCACGCAGCACGTCCCCACATAGCACGTCCCCTCACGCTGCACGTCCCTCACATAGCACGTCCCCCACGGTGCACGTCCCCTCGCACAGCACGTCCCCTTCCCAGGTCACCACACGCGCTGTTTCGGAGGAGGAGCCGTCCTCCTTGCGCTTCTTTGTGAACCAGGGGCGCTGGCAGGGCCTTGGAGGAGCGTGAACCCTGCCTTTCCGCGGACCCACATGGGAGGCGTCCTCGTTCCTGCCGGAGCTCACGGTCCACTGAGCGCCATCTCCCTGGCACCCTCAGGGCCCGCGGCTTCGGGGTCAGGGTCGCAGCCTCACCCCCTCCACCGACCCCCGCGGCCTGGGCTGCACTCCCTGCTTCCGGGTCTGCATCCCACCGCCGCCTCCTGATGAGACCATCGCCCGGCCGGTAGGTTGTAATTTCTACTCGGGTATGTTGCTCAGTTTCGGATTTTTTAAAAAAATTTTTTGAAAGCCCTTTGAACTCTCCGGTTTGAAGAATCAGCCCTTTCTTCCGCGCAGGCGCGAGGGCTGCTCTTCGGGCCGGCTCAGCGGGTCTCCCCTGCAGGCCCTCCGCGGGGCAGCGCCCACGCCCATCCCATCCATGCAGGACACGTGCACGCGTCTCTCTCAGAACCCGCATCCCTCCCGCACTTGGGGGGGGGGGGGTGTTCAGCCTGCAGACACCCCGCTGCTCTGGGCGTCCCCCGTCTGCTCCCCACCCCTCGGCGCTAGTCCCCTCTGGACTCCCAGGAGCTGGGTGTGCTCAGTCCCCTCCAAGCGGGGCATTTCCAACCGGATGCATCACATCGGGGAGAAAACATCCAACCGGATGCATCGGGGAGAGGACATCCCTCGGCCCTGCACAGGGTGGAGGCAGGTGCGTGCAGGCCGGCGCACCCACGTCCTGGGTTGGGGGGCAGCGACGTGACGTCAGAACACGGCTCTGCAGGCGGGCCTGAGACCTGAGCTCCACGCCGGTGCAGCCGGGCCGCTCAGGAGCGGGAGTGGGCAGAAGCCAAGAGCAGCGCGCAGCGACCTGAGCTCCGGAGGTACCAAACCTCTCACCAACGCGGGACGCCCAGCCCGATGCTACCGTCTCCTCCTCGGGAGCCACGTGGCTCCGTGCACCTGGGGGTCTCACTCTTTTCCTCTTGGGACACGGCCTAGGTTTTATCTCGGAACAAGGGCAGGTAGGTGCCCAGGCTCGATGGGAACCTTCTCGGTTCGCGCCCCCGGTGGCTGCCTGGAAGCAGCACAGGCCTCCGCTGGAAAGCGGGGTCTCCTCCTACTGCAGAGAGGACACGATCCTCCCAGCGCCCTCCGACCGTCCAGGAAACGGCTCTCCGCCGAAGCAAAGAGCGGGAACGTGCAGGCCTGAGAGACCGACCCTCTGGGCAGCATCGAAGGGGAGCTGGTGGGTTCCTGCGGCCGCAGCCCCCTTACCTTGGTAGCTAAGGAGTGGGCAGCCCCGGCCTCCAGGAGGACCGAGGCCACGTCCACCTGGCCTTCGCGGGCGGAGATGTGCAGGGGCGTGTACCCGTTGGTGGTGGCCGCGTCCGGGTGCGCCATGTGCTGGAGCAGCAGCTGCACGATCTCCGTCTTGCCCAGGCGCGAGGCGATGTGCAGAGGCGTCTGCTCCTCCTGCAACGAAAGGCAGGTCAGAGGTCAGGGCCCGGGCAGCCCAGTGCCACCTGTTCCTCCTGCAACGAAAGGCAAGTCAAAGGTCAGTGCCTGATAGGCCCAGTGCCACCTGCTCCTCCTGCAACGAAAGGCAGGTCAAAGGTCAGTGCCTGATAGTCCCAGTGCCACCTGCTCCTCCTGCAACGAAAGGCAGGTCAAAGGTCAGTGCCTGGGCAGCCCAGTGCCACCTGCTCCTCCTGCAACCCAAGGCAGGTCAGAGGTCAGTGCCCAAGTAGCCCTAATGCCTCCTCTGTCGTTTGCATCATGGTTTCCTTTTTCTGGGAGCCCCTAGGGGCCCCTAGGCAGAAGGAAATTACTACCCTGACCGCAGTTATTTCCTATTTTCCTACGAGGTGACCTGTGTGGCCACAGGATCTTCCTTAGCTTTTATTGCTAGGCAGTGGTTCTCAACCTTCTGGCCCTTTAAACACAGTTCCTCATGTTGTGACCCAACCATAAAATTATTTTCGTGGCTACTTCATAACTGTCATGTGGCTACTGTGATGAGTCGTCATGTAAATATCTGATATGCAGGATGGTCTTAGGCGACCCCTGTGAAAGGGTCGTTTGACCGCCAAAGGGGTCGCGACCCACAGGTTGAGAACCGCTGTGCTAGAGGGACGGACATATGGAAGAGGGTGCAGAGGATAAATGGTGAGGGAAGGAGACCTGACCTGGTTGGTGACACACAATACAATAGACCAATGACGTCTCATAGAATTGTACACCGGAAACGTGTAATTTTATTAATGTCATCCTCATAAATTCAACAAAATAAGTAAATAAGTTAACTGGTGAGTTAATTAAAGTATGTACTTCCCTCATCTTGGCCGTGGTTCTCTAAGCACACCCACAGGCCAGGCTTCAGCCTCATTCACATTTAAATAGAAACCAACCCTTGGTTCTGAATAAGAAAGAAATTGCACCCAGAAGCCCTAAGACCTAGATTCCCATCAGGAGGTTTCACTAGGAGCAGGTGCTGATTGCCTGGGAACCAGGTCAAGAGAAAGCCCGAGGGATGCTGGGAAACTGGCTCTCCCTCTGCCCAGCAAGCCAAGGCCACACGCGGTCCTGGCTTTAAGGAGAGGCTGAGGATAGAGGGCACATTGTAAGCGGACCCGTGGAAATGTCCCAGGACGCGGTGCAGGTCCGGGACCGGCATCCCGATGCAAATGGGAGCTGGGGCAGGAAGGAAACGGGCTGATGCAAGCCAAGGGCTCCCCGGGAAGCCGAGGACGGAGCTGGTGTGAGGACGCAGGACACGCTGCGGAGGCTGCAGGAACCCCTGGCTCTCAGGTGTGGTCAGGGAAACGGGTTCAGCATTAAGGGAACCAGACCAAACTGTTCTCTTGTGAAAAGAAAGGGCGGGCAGCCTCGGTGATGGGATGAGGTCAGCGCACACTGGCCAAGGGCACGTCAGTCAAAGAGGAGGGAGGAGCGGGGTCCCGAGCTGAGGACACACGGAAAGGGAATCGGAGCTCACAGGACGCCGCCCCTCCCAGGTGTGCGAGGAGCTACGGGAAGACGGGAGACAGCACTGGGTGGACCTCAGGGTGGTGAGGTGGGCAGAACGGGCATTTCATGGACCTGTGCCCTCCAGGAGCTGCTTCCTGTGAGATCACCTGGCCCTCTCCTCAAAGCAGGCCCGAGAGGAGGCACAGCATCCACCATCAGGCCGTCTTCCAGAGGAGGAGGTTAAGAGGAATTAAATGAGTCTCCAAGATTACCCACGGTCCCTCAAACTCACCAGGACAGACAGACAGAAATGCTACAGTATTTCCAAGAAAAGAGCCCGAGGCCAGTGGTTTTGAGGAAGGGTTTCAGGTGGTACCAAAAAGGCAAGAATAACAGGTTACATAGGCAACATAAAAAAATTGGCAGAGATACAGAAAAAGAGCAAATGTCTATTAAAAATAGAACACATTAAAATTTGAAAATAGAAAAATATAATGAGTTTTTCTTTTGAGAGATAATGGGAAACCCTGTTATACTTACATAAGGATCACAAACTAGTGATTAGGAATGTTATCACAATTTCTGGTAAAAACAGTAAAGTTCATGCTCCTCAGGTTGCACTGACTGACCATGAAATTTCTGTAAAAATAGCCGCGTGCAGGTGACTGTCCCATGAAGGAGAACAGGCAGCCACGGAGGGTGTCAGGGCAGGAGTGACTCCGTGTGACACCGTGGGAGGGACAGGTCCAAACCCACAGACTGCCCAGCACCCTGATGCAAACAGTGACGGGCTGACGCCCCCGTGTCCTTGGGGGTCATGAGCTGTGACAAGTGCACCGTCGGGTGGGGTCATTTAGGAAATCTCTGTACCTTCCACTCAATTTTGGTATAAAACTAAAGTTGCTCTAAAATAGTCTTTAAGGAAAAACAAAACAGAAAAATGCCAAGGCAGGGAAGAATACAGTTTGAATAACAAAAACTCTAAACATTTAAGAGCAAAGTGCCAGTGATGGTACCAAAGGTCATCAATTGCACTAACTTGTGCGATGGAGAGAAAGGCGATACCATCCAAAGACAAAGCACTGTCCAGGCTGCCCACCCACCCCTGGTTCTGGGGGGAAACGCAGTAAAACTGCGGAGTCAGAGGGTGTAAGAAAGACTGGGAGAAGCATTAGGGTTTCCAGGTCTAACCCTCGGAACTAACAGCAAAGACTGAACATGGAGCGAGAATCTGAGAGACCTCGGCGGGTGCTTTGTTCCAACAGGACAGTTTCTAAAGTGAGTCAGGTGGCCCATTCGAGCTGAGGTGTGTCAGACGGTGAAGAAGGAAAGTGGCCCGGCCAGTGTGGCTCAGTGGTTGAGCATTGACCTATGAACCAGGAGGTCACAGTTCGATTCCCAGTTGGGGCACAAGCCCAGGTTGTGGGCTCGATCCCCAGTGTTGGGCATGAAGGAGGCAGCTGATCCATGATTCTCTCTGATCATTGATGTTTCTATCTCTCTCCCTCTCCCTTCCTCTCTGGAGCCAATATAGATAGATAGATATAGATTTTTTTTTTAAGAAGAGAAAGTGACTAAATACTCCCCGGGAACCCCAGGGATACTGGTGTGACAGTCGGCAGGACAGCACGGAAGAAAGAGGGACAAACACTGCCGATGAGGCCAGGGTGAGGAAGAAGGTGGGACAGCAGCAGTCGGAAGGAACTTTAAGGAAGAGACATCAGCCTGGCGGGGGATGGGGGGTAGGAACAATGAGAAACGGGGAAATCCACCGAACAGTGTCTGGGCCCAGGTTCTTCTGTTGCTGACAGCGGAGGGAAGACAGAGAAGGAAAGCCGGAGTAAGGAGGGTGACCTCATCACAGGGGTGGGAAGAAACGGGTGAGATGTGTGCATACCTCCACAGCAGCAGATTGTAAATGCAAATGCGTGGAAACAAGTAGATGTGCAAGGTCTCTCACAAGGCAACATTATTCAAATGGCGGTGGGGGCTGCATTTCTTAGATACCGAATTGCACATTTCTCCAAATGCTGACGCTTCTGAAACGGGGGCATCCCCACTGCCTGCACTCACTGCTCGCTTCCTTCTGGCCCGATGCAAGGGTCCTGAGGGGTGCCCCCCTGCACCCCTGGAGGGAGGGGCCCGGCCCCAGCACCTACCCGGGCTCTGGCGTCGACCAGGGCGCCGTTGCGCAGCAGGCATCGCACCACCTCCACCTGGCCCGCCCGGGCCGCCATGTGCAGTGCCGTCTCCCCACGCTGCCGAGACAAGACATCAGGGTCAGTGAGCCCGTGCTCAGGTGGCAAAGAATAAAACATGGCTTTCTGTGACGTTCAGCAGTGAACCCAAAGTTCAGGAAACCTATGAAAAGGCATAATCATTCCACTGCTACTCAGTCTGGGAACCACGGCTTTGTGTCTCCTCTGTCTTCATAGGATACAACCAACTCCTCTGCCCTTTCAGCCCATAATGAGCCGACAAACTTACCCAAATGCCCAGGACACCAGGGGCTGAGTGTTGTAAGCAGCCCGGCAGGATTTAAATTTGTGATATGTCGTTGCTTTTCTTCAACCTAAAACCTGTCATGATCACACTCCACTAGTGATACCACCGTGGTCACGTTTTAATGAGGAAGTCCAGATGCTGCAGGTCGAGGCAGCACACTCCAACCATCACTCCATCTGCACCATGCGTGCGTCGTTCCTTCCCAGAGTTCAAAGTTAATATCCGAAATAAACTGCTAGTTTTCACCTGATTGGGTTAGGAGACCTGACAGTGACTGTTTGTACCAAATCTGACCTGCCAGGAGGTTCCCTGCCTTATAGTAATGAGCCATTTAATGACAGAGTCACTGGAGAGACCTGCTGGGGTGGCAGAGCCGTCCGCAGGTGGGCAGCGCTGGGCATGGGCCTGGCATCCCTGGCCCATCGACCGCCACATTGATCAGGAAATAGTAGCTTAGAGGTTAGAGAATTTTATCACTGGGAAGCCTGTTCATTACTGACTAAAAGCAAGGTTTTGCCTTTTTTTTTTAAAGAGCCTATTTTAAAACCACCTACAGCTCTGCACACGGCAAACTTTCAGCCATAAAGTTTGGCCATAAAAGAGCACGACACTGAACTAGCAGCGAGCACTGAGTCGCCAGCCCTAGAAAGAAGGCTGACGTAGCCACGGGAAGTAACTAAGCCGATCTCAAGGTTGGTCATGGTGAGGGAGTCGGACAAATCCGAGGAGTGCTTTCTTCTCATTCCTTGCACAGGAAACCCTTCAACCTAGAGGATTTAAGGCGAACTTTGGGTTCTATTCCCAGTAATTGGAGACTCCATTCCTTATAAAGTTGTGGGATTCATTTCAAATGAGTTGACTTTGAAAGCATGAAACTGGACGTCTACTCTGATGTTTCATTTTATGAATGGCTCTCTGGCCCTCCAGTGCCCTCATGTTCTGGTGATATACTTGACTTTGGCGAGGAAGCGTGCCGGGAGCATCCTGTTTTACAGACGATGTGCGATCGGGACAGCAACACTGTCTTCGGGCTTCAGGTGTGCGGCGAGACCTTTCCTCTCTGACAACCACCATTTCTCACTTGTTTTCTATGTCACGTCAAGCCTGTCTCTAAACCAGCGGTTCTCAACCTGTGGGTCGCGACCCCTTTGGGTCGCCTAAGACCATCAGAAAACACATATATAATTACATATTGTTTTTGTGATTAATCACTATGCTTTAATTATGTTCAATTTGTAACAATGAAAATAAATCCTGCATATCAGATATTTACATTATGATTCATAACAGTAGCAAAATTATAGTTATGAAGTAGCAACGAAAATAATTTTATGGTTGGGAGTCACCACAACATGAGGAACTGTATTAAAGGGTCACGGCATTAGGAAGGTTGAGAACCACTTCATGAAGCTGAGGTCTCCTAACTGTTAAACACACACACACACCTCCAGACTCCATCCTATAACAGGAGTTAAGCCAGAGAGGCCTCCAGAGCACCTACTCAACAATGAGTGTACGTTCACTTCACAAGCCAAGATTCGTCAGTTTACTGACAAGATGGAAAATGCTATTCTTACAATTTCCAATACCCTCATTTTATAATAAAACTAGAGGCCCAGTGCACAAATCCGTGCACAGGTGGGGTCCAGCTAGCCTGGCCCCAATAAGGGCCCAATCAGGGCCGGGCCAACTGGGGGGAGGGACCAGCGGGTCCCACCCCCGATTGGGGTAGGGGGGCAGATTGGGGATGGGCTGTGGGCCCACTGGTCCTGCCCCAGAATGGGGTGGTAGGGGCCGATTGGGAACTAGCAGCCAGGGGGAGAGGCCATGGGTGGTTGGCCAGCCAGCCCTGCCCCTAATCAGGGTGGGGGGGCCGATCTGGGGTGGGGTCAGCCAGGGTGAGGGGCTGCAGGCCTATCGTGGTGGTGGGGGCCCATCGTGGGTGGGGCTGGCCAGAGGGAGAGGCTGCAGGAGGTTGGCCACCGGCCCTACCCACTATCAGGCCGTTTGCTGGCCGTAGTGGGCGTCATAGCGACTGGTCATTACAGTGTTCCAGTCGCTGACTTTTTATATATATATATATAGACTAGAGGCCCAGTGCACGAAATTTGTGCACTCGGGGGGGGGGGGGAGAATCCCTTAGCCTGGCCTGCGCCCTCTCACAGTCCAAGAGCTGGCAGTCAGATATCCTTAGCGCTGCTGCAGAGGTGGGAGAAGCTCCCGCCACTGCGCTCGCCAGCCGTGACTCCACTGATGCACGATTGGGGCTGGGGAGGGACATGGGAGGTTGGCCAGCCGGGGAGGGACCATGGGAGGGCTCCAGGGCGTGTCTGGCCCATCTCACTCAGTCCCGATTGGCCAGACCCTAGCAGCAAGCTAACCTACTGGTCGGACCATCTGCCCCCTGGTGGTCAGTGCATGTCATAGCAAGCAGTTGAGGGGCCTTAGCATATCATTATCATATTACACTTTGATTGGTTGAAAGGCCAACTGGATGACCGGACACTTAGCATATTAGGCTTTTATTATATAGGGTAAGTGATCTATATGGTGTTTACACATTTGAAACTGCTAGTTACAGAAAAAATCTAAAGTATTAAGTGTTAGATTCAAAGACAAGCTTTGTATTTCTAGGCAGACATCTACGGTCACTCCCCTGCCACCAGGGATCGTGTTTGATTCCTGATGACTTTGGGGAAGCCGACCTGTACTGTCAATTCCCTTTTCCTAGTGCATTACCCTTGTAAGTGTAAATAAGAAAGAGAGGGTGTGTAGAGTTTAATCATAACTTCCATCTGTTGATTATTGCACACCTCAGGGTATTCAACATGCCTGTTTTCTTTATCTCCAGTTGATGAACTGTAAGGATTGGGGGGGGATTCTTCACCCAAACATGCAGCGAGAACTCAGCCAGGGATCCACTGATCTGCTAACAGGGCCCTGTCCTCTGGACAGCTCTGCGAGGCGTGGTCTTGGACCTGTGAAGCCGGTGGCCACGGCCAGCTGGACATGAGTGCGTCTGTGCGTGTTGTGGGGAGGAGGCGTGGCTGAGGGGCTGAGAGCAGTGAAATCCCAGATACGTCAGGACTGGCAGAGATGGGCGACTCACGGCCGAAGCAGGTGCTCAGCGGCATGCCCCTTCTGGGTGTTAAAGCTGACTCTGCTGACAGCTACAGTGACCGCTCGCCGCATCGGTTGGAAGCGTCAGAGCGGGACAGACAGCCTGGCATCCAACAGGGTGACATGGGTTCAGGCAGTACACAGGCTCCGGGCAGGCGGGGGGTGGGGGGGGGACAGCAAGCAGACAGTTTCACGCAGTGACCTCATCACCCCCAGGACCGGGACCCGTAGCTAAACCTCCCGTCCCGAGAGTGACGAGGCCACAGGCAGCTGTGGGCTGCTGGTCGGCAAGTAAAGGAACAGGATGCCGGTTCAGGGTTCCCTCCAGACGAGGGACGGATAATGCCTTCAGCACGGTATGTCGCCGACATGCGAGGGACGCACTTATATTAAAACAATGACTTGGCCCTGTGCACCAAAAGGTCGCTGGTTTGATTCCCAGTCGGGGCACATGCCTGGGCTGCAAGCTCGATCCCGTCAGCAAGCTCGATCCCGTCAGGGTGTGTACAGGAGGCAGACGATCGATGTTTCTCTCCCTTCCTCTCCCTCTCTCTCTAAAAAAATCAATAAAAACACACTTTTTAAAAAAAGCAATGATTTGTTGTTTACCTGAAATTCAAGTGGAACTGGCAGTCCTGTATTTTACCTGCAACCCTACCCACTTGGTGTCTTCTCCCTGAAGAACACATCGTACCCGAGTGAAAACAGACAGAACCCTAGGAAGCAGTCGAGGGGAGGGTTCCCTCAGCAGCCGCCTCACAAGCTTGTCTTTGGAGGGAGCTGAAGGGGGAGAGTGTAACGGACACGTGAGAAGATGAAACAACTGGAGGCCTCCATATTGACCAACAGATGGAAGTCAGAGTGTGATATTGCAGCTGCCAAATGGGGAAGTTTTTCGGAACCTAAGACATGTCGACGTTGTTGTTTGTCTTTGTGGAAAGCTACATGTCCCTACCTTTGCAGAGGAGAGGACATCACTGGAGAACCTGTAACTGCTGAACTATTTGAAATTGGTCGGTGAAGAAGCACGGAGTCACACAAACATTTCAGAGGGGTTCTCTCTGATGGTTTTGCAAACGTCTCCCCGAGATAAAAGACTGCCTCAGGAGGTGTCAGTCACGCATCTCATAGATGCGCTGGCATTGCTATCGTCGTCACGTGATCATTAACAGTATCGTCATCTCTCCTGGGGCCCTGCAGTATCGGGACACACGGGTGGAGCCCGCAGCCGGTGGGAGCAGAGGCCCTGTTCAGTGAGTGGTCTGCACGGTCTCCATTCACGAGCGAGAGGGGCTCCTCTCTGACCACAGAAAGGAGGGTCCTCCTTTCTCAAAGTTCTCAGAAGCGGCCTGTTGCACGATTGCTCTCATCCTTAACCCAGTGAAGATTAGTAAATACACGGAAACTAGGACCCCCACGCTGTAATTAGGGACATTGGTCAACGTAGCCTTTGCGTTTCCATTTTGGGACAGTTTTATGCTCCCACTGTCGGTAATATGAAGAGGGACTATTGTGTAACATTTAAAATCAAATACACGTATTTCATGTGGACTTTGTTGTGCACCAGGCACTGCAGCACAGAAACCGTCAAACACGAACCCCCAGGACGCGAGAAGAGACACGAAAGGAAGGGAATGAACGTCGTTTCACGACTCACAGGGACAGAGACCAACATCCAGCAACTCTCTGGACCCACTGCCTTGGATAATGGGACTTTTAACCACGAGCACAGATGCTCGTGGGGGCAGAGCTCTGCTGCCCGCGTACATCCTCAGCAGCCCGGGGCCGAGAGCTCCCTGCACGGTGGTGCCCTGTGCCCGCGGGAGGGAGTGCACACACAGCGATCACAGAGTCTCAAGGGCGACTCCAGACAAGCACCCACACAGAGGCCGAGCCAAGGTGCGGGAGTCCCAGGTGCCGAGGTCCCTGGCAGAGAGCAAGCTGTCTGGGGGCAGCGTGCCTCCCAGGTGTGTGAGAAATTGGATGTAACTCCTCAGGTCAGAGAGGGCGCCCTCTACCAACAAAATCAAATCCAGACAGAGTCCAAGCGGGGCAGCAGGTGGGAAACCCGTGTCCCTTAGGCCGGGGGTGGCTACAGCGAGAGCAGCCTCACTCAGCCTCTCTCTGGTTAGTGCACTGGCCTGGCTGGGTCCTGACCTGGAACCTGCACAGAGATCGCCAGGGATACCGTCCAGCCAGCGCAGCGAGCCCCCGGAGCTCACTGCCCCGCCCTCAGTCAGTCGAGCTCTGACCAAGCGTGGGCTGCGTCCACCGCGTGGGGACGCTCCAGGACCAGCGACCCGCCCTCCCCGCAGACTCGGCTCAGTCCTACAATCACCCTGCACCAGCCGCACCGGCTCTCTCTCCACGGCCACGAGCAGACGGACGCGCGGACAGCCCTGCCGGCCATACTCACAATGTTAGTGACGTCTGGGCAGGCGCCGTTCTGCAGCAGCAGCAGCACAATGTTCAGGTGGCCCATGAAGGCCGCCACGTGTATAGGCGTGAGGCCCGACTGCGGACAGAACAAAGCAACACGACAGCAGCTTTACTCCCCTGCACGCGCCCGGCTCTCCATCGGCGGCCTAGTGAGGGGCAGGGGGCGCAGATGGGGGAGTGAGGGGTCGTGACAAGCCGGGACCGTGTCTACCTCGGTGACCGCCTGGATGGAAGCCCCGTATTTCACCAGCAGCTCCATGACTTTGATGCGGTTTTTCTTGCAGGCAATGTGCAGTGGAGTAAAGCCGTTCTGTGCAAAAGACAACCGGTTAGTGGGAGACATGCACAACCACTCACGCACGGCATGCACAATACGGCGTCTGACCGCATCATCACACGTGCTGTGTCCGGAGGGCTCTGCCCCTGCAGTGAGCACTGGGCATGCCCGTGGGGGCGGCTGTGTGGGGTCCTGCTTGTGCGGACACAGAAACAAGCGCCCACAACAACACGGCAACTCGTCGGAGGAGGACAAGGGGCCGTGTGACGCGAGAGGGGCTGTGAACCGTGTCACGTGCTTCGGAGATGAGCACGTTTTTTCTGATGAAAGGCCACATCTTAGGCATAAACACCCTTCATCAGTTTTAAATTCCAAAGCCATGACTGCCTCTACAATCAGTGTTTCAGATCTGCTGCCACTTTCTCCAGGAGGAGGTGCCAGTGAGCAGAAAGCATGATTTGTGTGGATAGTTTTTTACATCCTGATGTTATATTAAAATGTGTATAAGAAGTTATCTTAGCAGAAGTTGTAAGATAGGTTCATGAAACCTATTTTAGGGGGAAATGATTCTTAAATTCATGAATGTTTTTAAGAAAAGTGTGGAGGGTTTCTGGAATAATGGGAAGGAGAGATCTCTCAGAGGCAAAGGAATGTGGTGATGTCTGAGGCACTTTTGAACTTTTCACACTGAGCTCATGTGTAGGAATTGGGGGCTGTTCTATAAAAATGTGCCCGGCCGGCATGGCTCAGTGGTTGAGCGTCAACCTATGAACCAGAGGTCATGGTTTAATTCCCCGTCAGGGTACATGCCCGGGTTGTGGGCTCGATCCCCAGTGTGGGACGTGCAGAAGGCAGCTGATCCATGATACTCTCTCATCACTGATGTTTCTATCTCTCTCCCTCTCCCTTCCTCTCTGAAATCAATAAAAATATAAAGAAAAAGAAAAATGTGTCCCCAAACTTCCTCCAGTGCGCTACTGAATATGCTATTTCTATGTGAATGTGGATCCCTATGGGGGACGGGTGCATGTGCCCTGCAGGTGACCGTGGGGACAGCGCCAGCCAGTGTTTTTCTGGCCCCGCCCCTCTCAGGAGGCGTGAGGTCATGCTGACCCAGCGCCTGCTCCTCCCAGGGCTGAAGGCATTTCCCGGTATGGGCTGTGGGTGAGCCAGATGTAAGCAGATGCAGCACTTACAAGACTTCAAATTAAGTTGCAATCTACACTAATAAAAGAGAAACATGCAGATTGGTGTCACTCCACTACACCCACCAGCCAATCAGCTGAGTATGCAAATTAACCCAACAAAGATGGCGGTTAATTTGCATACATAGGCGCCCAGCGGCCTGGGTCCCGGGAACATTATCGGCACCCAGGTCACTCCGAGGTAGGCCCCATGTGGGCCCTGAGCAGCCTAGGAAGGGCCTGAGCCAGGGGACTCCTGGGCAGGGCCGAGCCTGCGATCAGAGCTGAGGGGTCCCCTGCCCAGGCCTAACACCTCGGCCAGAGGCGTTAGGCCTGCGCAGGGGCCAAGCTGGTGATTGGAGGGAGCTGAGGGGTCCCCTGCCCAGGCCTCGAGGCTTTAGGCCTGGGCAGGGGTAGAGCCAGCAATCAGTGTGAACTACAGAGGAAACACCTTTTCTGACCGCTCATTGGTTAAGCTCCCTGTATGCCACTGGTAATATTCTTAGTAACTTGGGTAATAAGAATCCAAGAAGGTGATCTAGGGTTTTTCCACCTCACTCCTGGAGAAAAAAACGAAGGTCTGCTGCTGGAGGGCTAAGAAATGTCATATCCTGCCCTAGCTGGTTTGGTTCAGTGGATAATGCCTTGGCCTGCCGACCACAGGGTGTGGGTTCAATTCTGACCAAGGGCATGTACCTAGGTTGCAGGCTCCTCCCTGGCCGAGGCCCAGGTCAGGGCTCATGCAGGAGGCAACCAATCAAAGTGTTCCTCTCACTTTGATGTTTCTCTCTGTCTTTCCTTTTCTCTTCCACATTCTCTAAAAATCAATGGAAACATATCCTCAGTTGAGGATAAAAAAAAAAATAAAGAAATGTCATATCCTATGAAAGACACATCTTGAAAATGCCTAAAGAAAGTTGTCATTTTTTCATGGTGAAGGGACTAGAGCCGTGTTGGTGAAAACACCTTGGTGGCTGCGGTGACTGGCAGTGGCTGCAGCAGCGGGGTGATGGGGCTGATGCCTTGCCCTGATCAGCCCAGAGGCCAGACTGTGGCTTACGCCCGCTCTCCAAGGGGAGCAGGGAGCGGGCCTAAGCCGTCAGTAGGACATCCCCTGAGGGCTCCCAGTATATGAGAGGGGGCAGGCTGGGCTGAGGGACGCCCCCCCCCCCAGTGCACGAATTTTGTGCACTGGGCCCCTAGTATTATATAAGCTCACTGCCCATTCTCCATCTGAAAATGAGCATTTTCCTCCTTGTAAGAAAATACCTCCACACGTGTGGCACAGAACCCGGAAGGGCTATCTGTTTCCCAAGCAGGGAGGTATGCACTGATTCTGATGGGAGGTTTCTAAACAGAAACATGATTTCCTATTGGATGATTCTGAGGGCATCCTATCATCTCAAGTATCGAGTGAAGACTGACTTGACGGACGTGAACCATGTAAATGTCTAGGAGGAAGTGTGCTCCTCGTGTGTGAGTTGGGACAAGACACAGTTAGTGCACGCCTGCGGCCAGTGGCTGTTAGAAGGACGGTGGCGCGGGAACAGTCACTCGGCATTAGGCCCCGGGAGACACCAGGTGCAGGGACGGCTTCCGGGAGGTTTGTGCCAACCGCCTCCTGGCGTCAGGCCCTGAGCCGGCTCGTGCCCCTGGCTGGTGACCAGCCCAGGCGGGACTGTCCGGGGGGGACTGTCCGGGGAACCCCACACATGCTGAGATCACACCGTCTGACATGTCCGACCATTGGCCACCGCAGCCTCATCCAGAAAGGAATGACTAAGGCTCAACTTTCCCACACGTTCGTTCCGACCCGTAAGAGCTGTCTGAACCCACTTTATCACTCCCTCTGTCAGCTTCTATTTTCCAGCTCAAACTGTTGCCACTCAGAGCTGCCCTTTCTATTGCAACTCGCTAACCATGGCACGCCACCTTCGTGTTCTCGTCCACCTCTCCATGCCCACGATCACGTCCCAGCGACCGTGAAGGCAAGACGGAGCCAGGTGCCCGTGTGGACCAGGTCTGCACGCTGCTCAGCTGCGGGCCCGCCCTCCCACCCGCCTCGCTGGGCGGCTGCTCAGGTTACCAGGGCTCGGGCGTTGGCGTTGGCCTTCTTGTCCAGAAGCAGCTTGGTGACGCGGTAGTGGCCGCAGTGCGCGGCCACGTGCAGGGCCGTCAGGTAGTCCAGCGTGACGTCGTCCACGGGCGCCTTGTGCTGTAGCAGGTGCTTGACGCAGTCCACATGGTCGCCCTGCGCGGCCATGTGCAGCGGGGACAGCCCGTTCTGCGCAGCAAAACAAAGCAAACGCCGCGTCAGTCATCGCTCGCAGGGTCGGGAGCACAGCAAAGCCCATCCTCAATCTCCGGGAAAACCAGGGTTAGAGTCCCCAGGTGACAGGTCAGTCAGAGCAGGTGATGCTGGGCCGAGAGGAGAGGCCTGGGGCCTCTCTCGGGCTCCCTGCTCTGCGCTCCCACGGTCCTAGGACCTCTTTTCTCCGCCTGGGACGTGAGCTGGGCGTGGCGAAAGCAGGCAGGTAAGAGCTAGAAAAGGGGAGGAGCGGTGGGCCAGGGTCAGTGACCTCCCGGCTTTTCAGTCTGAGGAAAACCGAGATGTACCATCACGGACACGGCCCACAGCAACGTTAGCCTCACTCCTCACACAAGATCGTGGTGATTCGCTGCCAGGGGTCAGGCTCGGTCAGGCTCTTAGTTTTCAAAGTTAAATAAATAAGCTTATAGGACAAAATGTACGATTAAGAAACTAAATTAGAAAACATCTCCTTAAAGAGAGCAGACTGTTGCCTCTTCTTAGGGTACATTCGGTCGTTAGAAAATAATGGTGACCACAGACGCAGTTTGGCAGCGATGATGTGCGCAGAAGCAGAGACCAGCACGGGCCCAGCCCCTACTCTCCCGGGAAGGGGGTTGCGACAATGGGGGGGACAGCTGAGAACAAATGCACCCACATTCAATTGTGGAGGTTTGTGGGCTGCAGCAGTATATGCGACTTCATTTTCTTCTTTGTGAAATACTCTACTCATAATTACTGGTTTTGCAATTATAAATTCATAAAATGAACTTAGGACAGAGGGCAAGTAGATGAGGGATTTATGCACAAAGGTGTGTTTAAAGGGCACAGTGTCCAAGACCCTCGGGCCTTGCAAGGCCTGGACTGGGGCGTGCCCATCCGCAGACATGCTGTAGGTCTTAGTGCTGTTTAATCCACATGACAACATGGACAATAACATCTGTACCATTTAATCCTTTGTTCGGTTTTAGAAATACCCACTGAGCGCCTCAAGCCTGCGCATGTCCCAAGGACACAGCGGGGCCTTGTCCACACGCAGGCGACCCTCTCGGTGGCACAGGAATGACTCGGAAAGAGAAAGAACTGGGAGGAGGCGCCTTTTACGCCCCTGCCAGGTGTCACTAGGTTAGTTCATGTTCTTCCTGTTCCTCACCTGCGTAATGGTCTCCTTTTCTATCTTTTTACTTAATTCTGAGCTTCTTAAAGATATAGACTGCATATTATTTATCTTGATAGTTCCTATTGACTAGACACAGCCTGGCACACTGTGGCTACTCACTAGGATAATTAGGTGGTGCGTGATGAATGAATGAACGAATGAGTAAGTGAATGAACGAATGAGTGAATGAATGCATGCATGCATGAATGAATGAATGAATGAACGAAAAAACAAATGAATGCATGAATGAATGAACGAACAAACAGGTAAATAAATGTAACCATGCAGTCACAGACACTGTGTGCTGGGCCCTTGCATAAGAACGGTATTTCATTTTACCAGGAGGCCACCTAGGTAATCCCGTCTTCATTAGTGACATGCAATTATGGGCCGACCGTCGATAAGATTGTTCTGTAGTTGGTGGAATGTTGTCAGCTGCTTATCCTCAGCTTGATAGAGGCTTTTTACTGGTTGTAACATGGCTGGTCTGAAATTTTGTAATTTCCATTTAAATTCAATCTGTTCCCCACGAAACTTTCCAAAACTATCTCTGCATTACCCAGAGCCGCATGTCAAAGACAGGTCCCCACGGCCCACGTGCAGGTGTGCGTGAGGGTGAACATAACCAAGTCGACTGCTTCTCAGCTCCCGTCTCTGATCTGAGACAGCCTTCCGTGGCCTGGGGCACACCCTTAAAGACTGATTCCATTCCATACGTATTTCAAGTGTGTGGTCTGTGCTACAAAGAATTTCAATTCGATATTCAGTTAAAGTACAGTGCACACTGAAAACACTTGCTTGTGTCAGTGCCTTGTTTTTATTGCTCACCCTAGCAGCGGCATGGGCTGATCCCAAGCCTGACCGGGGGCTGGGCGGTGAAGTGGGGGGAGAAGGTCGACACATCCTCTGCCTGAGTTCCTGTTGCAGGAAGGGCCTGGTGTCACTGCGCATCCATGAAACAGCCGTGTGATTGTGTTCGATTTGTCTCAGGACCGTTTCTGGTCACCAAAGTGGGGAACTTTACTGTCATAAACCATTCCATGCACATTGAATGGTGCCAACCTCATGGCTTGTGTGGTTTGTCAGCACAGGCTCTCCCTGTGGTGAGCAGGCGGAGGAAGGAGAGACTAGCTGTGCCGCCTGGAGAGCGTGTGCCTGGTCACGTCTGTGCCGACGCCCGCGAGCCGCGCTCCCCATGGCACTGCAGTCTCCACGCCACCTCTCTGCCCGAGAGACAAAGGCTGGGAGCTGGAAGGCTCGCCTCCTCGTAAGGCTAAGTTTGCTGCTTTAAAAGAGGATGACTGTTGGGGAACAGAGTATCATAAATGTAAGATCATCTCACGTGTGGACACTATCCTCACTCACAGCACAGTAATGTTCACGTTTCCGTCTGCAGTAGGAAGAGCAGGTGAGATACAGAAAGAACCTGCGGGCATGTGTATACTGCATCTTACTGCGTGTGTGTGTCAATTTCAAGTAATTTAAGAAGTTTGACGTGTGTTCCTCACTCCTCCATATAGATACTAAGAGGTGCTTGCGGATGCTCTGTTTCAGGGAGAATCGGGGCGCCGGGGGCGTGTAGGGGTGCCGGGGCCGCCGCGCAGACTCACCTTGGTCCTGGCCAGCAGGGGCGCGCCCCGCTCCAGCAGCAGCTCCACCGCCGGGTCGTGCCCGCTCCGGGCCGCGCAGTGCAGCGGCGTCAGCCCATCCTGCAAGAGCCAGGCCAGGCCTCAGTTCCCGTCCTTGTAATGCGAGCTGCACCTCGGAGAGCACGGTGCCTGGACTGGGTCCTGGTGGCTCCGCGGGTGGGTAAGAGGTCAGCGAACCGCCTTAGCTTAGCCAGACGCAGGCCTCCTGTTTCTAGGGAGGGAGGCCGTGCGGAGACAGCCTCCTACTCCCCTCCCCTGCCTGTTTGCTGACAGCGCGTGAACACTCAGAACTGCACTCACTGAACAAGGCGGCACAGACAGAGGAAGGGCACTCCCTCTCCCTGACGACCCGAGTCGGGCGCGGAGAGCGGCTGTCTTCTCCACAAGCACAGAGAGCGCCTGCTCAGCACCACCCGGAGGGAAATGACTGAGGACCCGCAGCCTTAGAAGCAAAAGCCATGCGACCTGCACGATGCCCGAAGAGCCACTCTCCCGGCTCCATCTCCCACCCAAACGAGATGAGTGGGTCCGACCGCGACCTTCGTTCCCAGAAAACTCCAGAGCAGGGGCTGGGGGTGCCTCCTCTGGGGTGGGGCCCTGCTTTCTGGGCACTTAGGAGAAACAGAAATTGCATGTTGCCACGGGAACTCATAAACATTGTCTGAGGCTTAAATAAAAGCCCAGAAAGCCACGTCCCGGAAAACCTGGGTTGTCGCGTGTCCAGGGCCTGGCTCGTTGGGGCGAACTCTGGACAACACAGAACCTCGCGGTGGCAGGAGGCAGAAGGCAGACACTCACCCTGGTTTTGGCGTCGATCTGACCTCCGCGGTCCAGCAGGAGCTTCACCATGTTTGTGTTTCCCCGTTTGGAGGCCACGTGCAGAGGGGTGATCCCGTTCTACAGAGAGAGGCGGAGCACGCGGTGTGGGCGCGGGAGTATGTGGGCGTGGGGAGCACGCGGGTGTGGGCGCGGGGAGCACGCGGGTGTGGGCGGGGGAGTATGTGGGAGCACCTGTCACAGGGCATGGGGAACCTGACCCAAAGCTGCTACATCTCAACAGCTTCCATTTTTAAGGAACAAAAGCACCCAAACCACAGAACACCACAGCAAGAGAATGAAAATGGAATAAGGCTGCGTCACTAAGTCGCCAGCCACACATCTGCACAGAAGGGCCCCGGACTGTCAAGAGGGCACGTCTATGAAACAAACACGACGTCAGGTTCTACCTGGGACCGAGCCCAAGTCCAAGTCTGTCCTCTCTCCAGCCTCCACCACCCAGAGCCTGGGTCGGAGGGTTTCCTGTGCTCACCTTAGAGCCCGAGCAGCTGAAGGCGGTTCTCAACGCCTCCCGGATGATCCCTCAGAAAGCAACACCCTTTCCGGGCAGGAGACACCCGAGGACAAAACACCACAGATGGGACCTGTTATTTCACTGGCGAACACATGCCATCGCTGGGCAAGGATCCGGACTTGACTCTTGGTATGGCATAATTCTGCAGGTGTTCTAACTGCATTTGGTTATTCATGTTACATGTGTGTCTTACATGCCGTTAGGTTGGCTCCCACTCCCGGGGACCTGTGAATGGTGCCGTCCAGTGTCCATCCTCACCGCCCTGCACAGCCTGTGGCTCTTGCGTGAGCCCCTCCACCTCCTGTTTGGGCTCCTCTTCTCCTGCTGCCTCTGTTCCCAGCATCGTTGTCTTTTCCAAAGCCCCGCCTCCTCACGAGGTGTCTGAGGTAGGACAGCGTCTGTGTGTCACCTGCCCCAGCCGTGCTCAGGCTGACTCGCCTTTCTCGCGCTCCAGGGCCCGTCTGGGCTCCTGGTGACCTTTCCTGAGTGTCCCCGGCTGTCCTTCCAGCCTCGGCCCCTCCTGACTCGCTGGCTGCTGCCTGCACTCGCCCTGAGGACTGAGCCGAGGTCAGCGAGAGCCTCGTGTTTCCGTCGTCTGCGCTGAAGCTGTGCCTTCCTCCTGCCGTCGTGACTCCCGTCTTCCTATTGGTCAGAGGCGTCCTGCTTGGCCACTTTCCCCTTCACTTTCAGAAGCTGTTTCGCATCGTGGCTCCTTCAGCCTCAGAGGGTGTCGCCTGCAGAGCTTCAGTGACTCTCTCGTCTGCCAAAACCCACTCCTCCCTCGAGTCTCTCCGTTTTCCGTGTGGCACGCGTGCTCCGTGAGCAGACTGAACAGAGTCTGAAGCCCTCGCCGACAGGAACCCGTCCTGCGTCTGTGGCATGTGCTGACCGTGGCCCCTGCTTGCGGGGCAGCCGACGCGATAGGACGGTCAGTGCTGGGCGCCTTGCCTGCAGAGCGGCCGCCGCTTCCCATGGACACGCTCCTCGCAGCGCCCAGCATCCGGGAACACTGGCCGCCAGGTCCGAGTGCCTCTCTCTTTTCCGAATCCCCTGGCACCGCCAGCTCCTCCCGCTCCGTGTGAGCCTCCCTCCGCCCGCGTGGGGAATTGGGGCGACGGTCCTGCGGTTGTGCACCCCTTGGGGTTCCTTTCCCGAAGACTGGGACGTGTACTGAATCTTGCTAACCCGCAGGCTCTTGGGTTTTCCCCATATTTGTGGACACGTTCTTGTGAGGATTCTGACAGGCTTATTCTCTGTGGCTTAAATCGTTCTGTCCGTGCCCACCTGCTCCGTGGTTCCTTCTCCCCAGTGCGTTCAGGGCAGCCCTCACCGGGCGTTCTAGAACTCCAGGCTCCTTCCCGAGGCTTCTCCTCCAAAGGCCTCCGTTCCGCCTCTGCCTTCTGCACAGACGTCCGCCGACTGCTCCCACCTGCCTTCTCCTGGTCAGTCTCCTCCTCCGCCTTTGGCAGTCACACTCCTCGTCTAGGTCTGAGCTGCCCTCTGTCCCCCGAGCTTCCGGTGGGGCCTCCTGGGTTCCCTTGTCTGTGCTCCTCTGCCTCCTCACACGGACACAGACCCAGGACGCAGAAGCAGGAACCGCCTGGAACCTCAGAGGGAAGGCGGGGAGGGGGAGTGTCTGCATTGCCCACAGGCACAGACATAGTGGGTGAGGGCCTGGGGTGGGGGGCGGGGCGGGCTGGAGGGGTCCATGGGGGAGAAAGGGGACACGTGTAATACTCCCAACAACGGAGGTCTGTAAGAAGGAACAGTTCTCTCGATCTCTACGTGGCCGTCAGCGAACTGCTCCGGGGACGCTGAGCCTGGTCTTGTCGCCTGGAACAGGTGTCCCTCGCTGGCCGCTGACAATGGGCAGGGCTTCTTCTGTCCCCCATCTCGAGCTTTCCTTCCTCTAGACCCCCTGAATCATCTTCCCAGCATCCTCCCTGCTGAGGCCGCGAGTTTCAGGCCCTGGCTCTGCTTCTCCCTCAGGTGTTTACCCTGCACACCTGCTGTTTCTGTGCCGCACACCCACCCGGAAGGCTGCTCGCCTGACGCGTGGCACCCGATTCCCAGCCTCTCGTGTGCGATGTGGGCAACTCATGGGCAGCACCCCACCTGCCCCCGGCTGTGCACAGAGGGAACAGGCCTCTCTCCACCCCCGCTCTAACCCCAGCCGCTCTGATCTGTGTCCGCCACTGGGGACCCTGTGTACACCCGTCGTCTGGTTGTGGGAGCACGTGTCTGTGGTGACAGGTTCCTGGCTGCGGAAGCCCACAGGCCACTGCGGCTCCCGGGCCCTGGCCGACCCTCTGGCCACACCGGGGTCCCGCCTTACTTCCTGCTGCGTCCCGGCTCCCTGAATTCTCAGCGCGTCCCGTGCGGTGTCGTGTGGCATGTCTTCCTGGAACCGTGGGAAGCGCCCTGCCTCCTCTTCCTTAGCTGCTGTCATTGCAGCGAGACGGGTGGCGGCTATGGCAACGGTTTTCCTAGGAGGCCGCTCGGGGTTGCCCAGCCTGACCTGGCGCCGTGGCCCCTGCCTGCGCGCTGTGTCCGGCCCGTATGAGAGCGACCCGCGTCTCTGAGCCTGCGTTCCCAGGGGGACACTCAGCTCCCCAGGGGAACACCCCGTCCTGGTCCCTGCAGCTCGCTCCACCCAGCACGGCAGAGCCCAGCCATCCGTCCCTCGTCTTACAGCTCCGCCCACCTCGCTCACGCTTCTCGCTCCGACAGTGCGAGGGCGGCCTGGAGCTCCCCTCCGCGTGTGCGCGGGAGCCACCGCCCCTGCCCTGAGTGTGATGGTCATGGGAGGGGACCCCAATGAGAGCACTCCCTGGAACCCACAGCTCGACGTGGCGTTTTCCACATCCCAGGGAGACGCCACCTCAGCAGAGTCTCCGTTCGTGAGAACCATTCCCTGCCACACCGCGTGCCCCGCAACCCTGTGGAGACGGTGCGCACATGCACTACGCGCTCTACACCTCACGCTGCAACCGTGCAGTTATCTACTGACTGGCAGCTGCTCCCTGACCCACGCGAGAGCTCGAAGTCTGACCGCTCACCCTGACGCCAGCACCGGCGCTCCCTGACCTTCAGCGGCCTGTGCGGGGGAGGTTGCCATACTTATTTTTCACGTGTTGGGTTGGGAGGACTGAGATTTGAAGGAAGGAAGGAAAATCCCGTATCTCTGGACAGATGTGGGTGAGAGAGAGGGACGGGGCCTCCATGGGACCCTGAGCCACCGTGGGCACAGATGTGGTGAGAGAGAGGGAAGGGCCTCCCTGTGACCTTGAACCACCACGGGCACAGATGGGGTGAGAGAAAGGGAAGGGCCTCCCTGTGACCTTGAACCACCGCGGGCACAGATGGGGGTGAGAGAGAGAGGGACGGGGCCTCCCTGAGTCACCGCAGGCACAGATGGGGTGAGAGAAAGGGAAGGGGCCTCCCTGTGACCCCAAAGCCAGCGCAGAAGACCCGCCCCGTCCGTACCCGGGCGGTGAAGTCCACGGCGGCTCCCCGGTTGAGCAGGAGGGTGGCCACGTTGACGTTGCCGTAGTGGGCGGCGATGTGCAGGGGCGTGAAGCCGCTCTGGGGAGCAGAGAGAACCACAATCGGTCAGGCCGTCCCTCCCCGTGCGCCGTCGCAGGAGCGTGAGGAGAACCATGTGGTTAAAAAAGAAAAATAAAACAAAACAAAGAAACAAAGAAAAAACAAAACAAAACACCGAGGGGTAGCTGTCTAGCTGGCGGCCGCAGTTCAGCCCAGGCCCTGGGCGCTTCCCACGGCTCCTGTCAGTGCTCGGAGGGGAATAACCAGGTCTCTCAGAGGGCAGTGAGCCCCCACGTTCTTGGTGTTATTTCTAATTACCGTCACAGCTCACCTAGGAGATTTGCCATCTGTACAAAACCAGGTTTCTTGAGTTCCTTTTGTTTTAGAGAAAAACGACTCAACAACATAGGGTGTTAGCCATGGGAATAACAATTATGAGTTTAAAATCCTTTCTCCAGAGAAGGACTCAAAATGAATGTTTCCTAAGAAACGGATGGACAGCAGGGGTTGGCGTGCGGATGCCGCGAGGACGTGGTCACTCTCGGGGCTGCACGTCCTGGCCGCTCACCCTAACGCGGGGCAGTCAGACCACGTGGTTATAAGGAAAAAGTTTGAAATAAAAAACACACAAAGTTAACCAACATCCTTGCTGTCAACGTGAATATAAAATTAAAAATTCAACTGAACCTAATTTCGAATGTTACTTAAGCCAAACTTGATCAATAAGCTAAGATGGATATAAAATACAATAAGCAGGTTAAATCAGCTATACGGGCATTAGAGGCCTGTTACTGTCAGAACGTTTTTTTAAATGTCTGAGCTCTTAAATGGAAGGAAAGTATATTTTCATTTCTTTTCTGATGAAAAATTGGTTAGAAAGGTTTGCCGTTTTCACGGAAGCAGCGTAGCAGTTTCTGTTATTAAAGTCCGCAAAGCGCTATTATCCTGGCTGTCGTTTCAGTGGCTTCATTACGTAGTAAAGGATTACAGAAGCAATCCAGACTGCCCCGGAGCCTGGTCTCGGTCCCCGCGTGTGAGGTGGCCTAGCATTGTTCTCGCTCGTGTGAAATGAACCTGGGTGTGGAGAGCACTGTATTTAAGAAATGTCACCTGAATCCTGGCTGTCGCTTTCCCGGTCATTTGACTACAGACTTTGCCTTTTGAACCCAGATCAGGCCCTAGTTCAGGGGTGGGCAAACTTTTTGACTCGAGGGCCACAATGGGTTCTTAAACTGGACCGGAGGGCCGGAACAAAAGCATGGATGGAGTGTTTGTGTGAACTAATATAAATTCAAAGTAAACATCATTACATAAAAGGGTACGGTCTTTTTTTTTTTTTTTTAGTTTTATTCATTTCAAACGGGCCGGATCCGGCCCGCGGGCCGTAGTTTGCCCACGGCTGCCCTAGACCCTCAGGGGCAGGGACTCCTGTGCGCTGGCCACACTAACTGCACACGATTCCTGACGCAGAGACGCAGGACACCAAGAGCAGCAGCTCTGCATCCACACCCCCCAGCGGTCAGGGCGTTGCGATTCTGTGGCTACTGGAGGCCAAACATTCATGTCAGAACAGAGGGAAGAATCAGTCTGCAGCCGGCTGTGATTTATACAATGCCAGGCGCTTACAACTGAAGGAATGACGGGCGTATGTTCTCCACGTTTCCCTTCATAGATCCTCCACCCGATGACATCCTGAGTGCGTGTCTGTCATTCCCGTTACAGTGGAATCACAGCGAAACACAGCGATCGCTGCTGGATCTTTTCCAACTTCAAACATTATTTTTCTCATTTGCAAAACTGAACGGGCGTACTGTCCGAGGTGGCCTCCCTGGCGCGGTGGCGCCTGCCTGCGGCCGGGGGGAGTCCCTGAGCCACGTGGGGGGGGGGCGGGCTCCTCACCCGCAGTCGTCCAGGAAAACCCCCCCCCCCGAGACTCTGTGTCCTCACAGACCCTTTCTGCCTCAGTGTGAGCCTTCCCACACGGCGCCTCCAGCACACGCGTGGAGCAGGGCTGCTTCAGAAATGCATCTCAACCACCAGAGTCACCTAAACCCGTGGTCCGCAAACTGCGGCTCGCGAGCCACATGCGGCTCTTTGGCCCCTTGAGTGTGGCTCTTCCTAAGCCTTAGGAGAACCCTAATTAAGTGAATAACACTGTACCTACCTATATAGTTTAAGTTTAAAAAACTTAGCTCTCAAAAGAAATTTCAATCGTTGTCCTGTTGATATTTGGCTCTGCTGACCAATGAGTTTGCTGACCACTGACCTAAACAGTGAGAGGCGTTAAACCCGTAATTAAGACAGCCATCCGGGCAGCTCCATCTGAGCCCCTCGCCAAGCAGATGGGCCTGTGTGTTTTGGTTTTTGTGTTTTTTTAATCTCTGCCCTGAGTTCCATGCACACAGATGGAACAGGAGGAACGGTATGATAACCCAAGTTAATTACGTCTCCATGGGTCTGTGGTTGATAAGCAAGGAGCTAGGCCTAGACACACGGCTCCCAGAACACTGTGTGTGGAGGCTGGTCTCCAGCCCAGCGCTCGAGAGAGGCCCGTCTGAGTGAAAATCTATATACGAGTCCCTGGACGGGGGAGGGGGCAGGTTCCTGCTTCTAATGTACTTTCAACAGTGCTTGCGAGGGCCTCCGGGCAATGGGCGGCCACAGGCATGGAGAGGCCACTAAACACACGCACACACGTGCACTCACACGCACACACATGCGCACGCGCACACACACGCACTACACTGAGGCCTCTGCCCTGACGCTGTGCTGGGGGCTGGGACTGCCTGTGCTCTGGAAGTAGACGGCCGAGTGACACGCACTGAGACAGCATTACAAGGCACGTGCTCTCTCAGGACACGGTCCGTGTCATCACTGATGACGGACAATGTGGGAAAAGCCCATCAGGGGGGCACCTGTGGTCAGAGACCGGACGAGGCGGGCAGCACACCTCCTCCCAGGTCACCATCTAAGCTCGGGCCTGGGGACCCTCGTCCAGAGGGCACAGCTCGTCGGCAAAGCAGCCAAGCCCCAGAGGGACCTGCTTTCAGGCGGAGTTTGGCTCCACGCTCCACGCTAACGGGCCATTCCACACGTTCCCTAGGTAAATATTGCTTCAGACATATGCGACATTCATTGTCTGGAATTACCCAGTCCCTTAATTATGGGAAACGTTTCCAAATCAATTTCCTAATAAGGGAAGTACCATCATTAGTGAAGTTAGTGAGCACTTATTCTAACTGGGCAAAAACTAAAAAATAAATAAAAACAAGGCGTATGTTGGCATAAGCTGGTACCGTACCTCAGTCGTCCTATTCACCATCATCTGAAGCGGTGGGTGTGGGGGAAAGAGGGGAGATGTTAGCACACTGCGAATTAGGAGACACGCGCTCACCTTTCTGTTTCTATTCTTTTTTACTAGAAATGGAAAAATTAGGCAACTTTCTAAATAGCTGAACCTCATCTTTTAAAAAACTTTTTTTTAATTTACTTTTTTTGTTAACCCTCACCTGAGGGTATTTTTCCATTGATTTTGAGAGAGGAAGGGAGAGGGAGAGACAGAAACATCCATGTGAGAGAGACACATTGATTGGTTGCCTCCAGCACGCACCCCAACCAAGGCCAGGGAACTGAGGTGCGTGCCCTTGACCGGAATCGAACCTGGGACCCTTCAGTCCGAGGGCCGATGCTCTATCCACTGAGCAAAACCGGCCAGGGCTACACAAGATTATCTTTAACTTTTCTGTTACGGTACCTGACAGTCCCCTTCTTTCCCCAACCCCCTGAAAGTCAGTGACCCCTCTAGACGAGCAGAGCGCCTGTTACACGGGGCCGACTGCTCTCCATCCGGAGCCTGCGGCCAGGAGCCCGCGGGGCTTTACCTGGGACAGAGGGCGGTGGGAGCCCGCAGCCAGGAGCCAGCGGGGCCTTACCTGGGACAGAGGGCGGTGGGAGCCCGCGGCCAGGCCCCGGGGCCTTACCTGGGACAGAGGGCAGTGGGAGCCCGCGGCCAGGCCCCGGGGCCTTACCTGGGACAGAGGGCGGTGGGAGCCCGCGGCCAGGCCCCGGGGCCTTACCTGGGACAGAGGGCAGTGGGAGCCCGCGGCCAGGCCCCGGGGCCTTACCTGGGACAGAGGGCGGTGGGAGCCCGCGGCCAGGCCCCGGGCCTTACCTTGGACTGCACGTCCGCGTTGTGGTCGTTCTGCAGCAGCAGCGCCGCCGACTTGGTGTCGTCCTTGCGGGCGGCGATGTGCAGGGCGGGCAGCCGCACCTTGCCCTTCGTGTCGTTCTCCAGGAGCACGGCCACCGCCTGGTTGTGGCCCTGCTGCAGCGCCACCGCCAGCGGCGTGAAGCCATCCTGCGGACGCCGACAGAGTTAGCCTGAGCTTCGGGAAGCGGGGGCGGGGGGGACGGGGGGGGGGAGCAACAGCTAGGTGGAC
Organism: Myotis lucifugus; assembly: GCF_000147115.1. Lineage (NCBI taxonomy): Eukaryota > Metazoa > Chordata > Mammalia > Chiroptera > Vespertilionidae > Myotis > Myotis lucifugus. The sequence continues at coordinate 109,918 of NW_005871823.1, read as the reverse complement.
AGCAGAGCAACGAGCAATGGGGTGAACGTGCCTCAGAGATGGGAGTTGAGAGCCAGGCCCTTGCCTCGTTGCCGTAGCGGGGAGCCCCCAACTAGCACTGTGCTGCTGTCAGTGTCTCCCTTCAGGGCCGCCAATATTTGCTTTACAGCCCGGCCGGCGTGGCTCAGTGGTTGAGCGTTGGCCTAGGAACCAGGAGGTCACGGTTCGATTCCCCCTCAGGGCACCTGCCCGGGTTGCAGGCTCCATCCCCAGTGTGGGGCGTGCAGGAGGCAGCCGATCCATGTTTCTCTCTCATCACTGATGTCTCTCTCCCTCTCCCTCCCTCCCTGACATCAATATACATTCAGGGGCTCCTGTGTCGGGGGCCTGAATGTCACAAACGTCCCACCGCCTTGGGGGTGAAGCCTGCCGTCAGGACGCAAACCCGGCCCTGCCTTTGTCGGTCTCTGTGTTACCGTCTGTCTTGTCTGATCCAAGTGGGGCCGCCCCAGCTTTCCTTCGGTTCCGTGTGCATGAAGCACGTTTTCTATCCTAACTGAGCCCATCTCATGGCCCTGATACTCGGTGGCACACCAAAAGGTGTATTATGTTTTTGCCAATCTGACCAACAAAAACAGGCATACTTCCGACTCAGTCACACTGATGGACACTGTGTGCTAGCTGCTGTCATTTTTTAAATTTGACGATCTCAGGGAAACGGGTCGGTCTGACGTATTTCAGAAATTCTCAGCCTGCCGGTTGACAGTCGCTGTTGTTGTGTCTGTGGAAACGGTTCTCATCCAGTGTATCCTGTTCCATGTGCACCAGCACAGGAAGCATGGAATGTGAAGTCAACCTGTTTCTTAACGGGGAGGCGTGACGCACGCAGCACTGAGAGAGGAAACCCCGCAGCCTGAGTTGGGAGCCGCAGGGCACCCGGGGAGGCTGGGGAGCAGGGAAGAGCAGCCGGGAAGCGTGATGTCACGGGAGAACAAAGTGTCATGGGCCCCCAATCAGGGCCCCTGCTCGCTGAGCCGCAGGCGGGGTCCTCCCTCTCGGCCACGGCTGCGGGTCCCGCGGCCTCGCCACCCGCACAGCGTGGACAGGAAGGCCTGTGGGCGGGCTCACCTCGGTGGCGGTGCTCTGGTTGGCGCCATTCTCCAGCAGGTACTTCACGACCTCGATGTGGTTCTCCTGGGCAGCCATGTACAGGGGCGTGAAGCCGTTCTGGGGACACGGGACAACACACGGACCGTCATTCCTGACCGGAGAGCGGGCAGGAGCACAGCCGAGGGAGGAGGGGCCGCCCCTCTCGTGGGCGAGCAGACGTGTCCCTGCCATGGAGCTGCCAGGCGCAGGGCAGCGCAGCCCACACCCAGGCCCTGAGGACGAGGAGCAAGGACATGGGGAAATGCGTCCTCAATCCCTGTCTTCATGTTGGTCCCAGGGAGGCACTGCCTCATCTCCACACTCGTTAAAGCAGAGACAGTGAGCATCTGAATATCTGCACGTTCCTAACACTCAGAATTCTCACCCCGTGGCAAACACAGGGTGTCCCCCCAGAATGTAGTCACACTTTACACAATTACAAAGGCAGCGTTTGCACCTCAACGGGGTTTTCATCTCAGGGTGAATTTCCTTTGTTTAAAGCTTAGTCTGGCTGGAAAGAAACATTAGTGGATCCATCAGCTGTTAAAATGTGTAGACATGTTTCTGGGACATCCTGTATATGAAATAATATTTATACACCATCTTCTGTATTTATCAGTGCGTAGCTATTTAAACAGACCACCACGATCTTCTATGTACACAGTTATTACTGAACATGGGTCGGAGCCAATGCGCGAAAGCATCTTTTTTAAAGAATATGTTTTCATTGCCCTGGCCAGTTTGGCTCAGTGGATAGAGCGTCGGCCTGAATTCAATTCTGGTCAAGGCCACGCACCTTGGTTGCAGGCTCCTCCCCAGCCCAGGCTCTGGTCGGGGGCATGTGCAGGAGGCAACCAATCGATGTGTTTCTCTCATCAATATTTCTCTCTGTCTTTCCCTCTCTGTTCTACTCTCCCTAAAAATCAATGGAAAAATATCCTCGGGTGAGGTTTAAAAATTATATATCCTATATAATAAAAGCCTAATATGCTAAGTGTCTGGTAGACTGGTCGGCCATTCAACCAATCAAAGCATAATATTCGAATGATATGCTAAGGCCGCTCAACCGCTCACTATGACGTGCAGTGACCACCAGGGGGCAGATGCTCCAACCAGTAGGTTAGCTTGCTGTTGGGGTCCAGCCAATCGGGACTGAGTGAGATGGGCCAGACATGCCCTGGAGCCCTCCTTCGGTCCCTCCCAGGCTGGCCAACCTGCTGTGTCCCTCCCCGGCCCTGACCGTGCACCGGTGGGATCCTTCAGCCTGACCTGTGCCCTCTCACAATCTGAGACCCCTCAGGGGATGTCGGAGAGCCGGTTTCAGCCCCATCCTGCAGGCCAGGCTGAGGGACCCCACTGGTGCATGAATTCATGCACCAGGCCTCTAGTATGTATACAGTGGGGCCTTGACTTACAAGTGTTCCAACTAACGAGTTTTTCGAGATACAAGCCATCTCTCAGCCGATTTTTTGCTTTTGAGTTGCGAGCTAAAATTCGGGTTACGAGCCAGCTTCAGATACCCCACCGCTAGTTGGCGCAGCAAACGTCACAGTGAACGCCACATCAGCCTAGCATCACGTTCACTTTAAGATTTGACATATGAGTAATTTGAGTTACGAGCTCCGTCACAGAACAAATTAAACTCATAAGTCAAGGCCTCACTGTATATATATATATATATCTTTAAATTGATTTCAGAGAGAGAGGGAGAGGGAGAGAGAAACATCAATGATGAGAAATAATTGAGCCCCCAACCTGGGCATGTGCCCTGACCAGGAATCAAACCGTGACCTCCTGGTTCATAGGTCAATGCTCAGCCACTGAGCGACACCAGCCGGACACCAGAAATAATTTTGAAAACAATTTTTTCAGGGCTAAACATGTTTTAGAAATAATTCAAAGACCTCTTGCCAAGACAGAGAGCACAGAAAGCTGCAATTCATGGGCAACGTGTGAGCACCCGGCTAAGCGTGCCGTGGACGACTGCACAGATGGGGGGGGGCTCACTTCCCATTACCCGTCTTTGCCGCATTTGCCGTTGGTAAGAGGGTGAGTGACATACATGGGTTCTCGTGTGCATTTCCTTCAATGAAGCAACCTCAGTGGGAGAGTGTGAAACACAGCGCAGATCTCTGCAGGTTTCCACCTGCCGCTGGCCCCGGGGGACCAGTGACCCCAGTTCCACAGGAAGGGCTGCTGCAGAGCCGGGCGGACCTCGAAGGGGGATTCCCTCCTCAGAGGCCTGCTTTCTCCCAGGAAGGCCAGTGTCAGCTTCAGGTTTCCCCGGGCAGAACTGCTCACATGCTGGTGGGCTGAGTGGGCGGGGGGACTGCGGGCTGGTGGGCTGAGTGGG
>NW_005871823.1:103295-105478 GCF_000147115.1 Myotis lucifugus | reverse complement strand
CCACCAGTCAGAGACCAGGGATCCTTACAGCAGACTCACTTGTAATATATATATATATACTTGGTGCCAGCCTCAAACAAATTAGAAATATTAATGTAGAAGGCATGGTGGAGAGAAGGAAAGGGAAAGAAAGAACGTGGAAAAGACAGTGCCTCAAGCAGTTACTTGGGACACTGCGGGGCTGGGGGGACACTGCGGGCTGGGGGCACTGCGGGCTGGGGGGACTGCGGGCTTGTGGGCTCAGCAGTGGGCACTGCTGAAATGACCACTCTGCTCACCATCCCAGGCCCCGACCCTCCTCTGCACTCGCCTTCTGAGAGACAAGCTCGGAGCTCCCACAATGACCTCCAGCCTACGGTCAGGGTGATCCAGTTACCTCCCTAAATAGCTCCCAAGTGCACAGCTGCAAAGGAAGCGCAGGTCCAGCAGCACTAATTACAGTCACAGAGACAAAGCCGTGGGCGGGGGGTGCTTGGTGCACGGACACAGTGACACTCGCCGGGCGGTGCAGGCCCTTCACTAAGGACAGTGCCGCCCCGGCTTCCCGAGGGTGGACGGTCTTCACCAGGTGAGGACGCTGACTGATTAACCACCCTGCTCCCTCCAAAGGCTCCCTTTCCAGGCTCATAGCTGCTCCAGGAAATGACACTGAGGTGGCCGCTCACGGATTAGGTGGTGGCATTTCTCCGTCACCAGTGGAGTGGGCTTCCTGTGATGTCTTCAGAAAAGGAATTTTCTAAGACGCACGGAGAACGAATGCTGCTTGTTTGCGTGGAATGATGTGTTTCCACAGTCCCACGTCCCTTAACCCCGTCCTGGGGGATGTGCACGGGGCTCTGGCTGAGCTGAGAGCAGGGCCAGTGTGCAGAGCGTCCATTCCCTGGTGTGGCGTCCACATGGCCAGGAGCCACGTTGGCGGGTGCAGGGGAGCACGCCCCCCAACAGGAGTCCCAAGAGAGCAAGAGGGCCCAGAACACAAGAGGGGGGGTGTGTGGAAGCCCCTTTGTTCAGGCGTGAAGCATCTCAGGGTTCCAGGCCTCTTCTGGCCACTGAGTCGCTCCCAGGTGTGACTGACAGGTGAGCATCTTCCCACGTCACCTGCCGTCACTGGGCTGTGTGTGTGGTCCAGGCCCCTCCCCCAGGATCGGCGGGACTGACATGGAGAGGGTGAGCTTCGGTTCCTGGCAAAGCCGTGTAGGTGGCCCATATTCTAGGCTCCCCTTCGCTCCTTTCCTGCTCAACAAGAACCAGGTTGTGACGGTATCAAAATGGTGCATGTTCTAAGCCCGAGGAGGTGAGAGTTCACGAGTGCTTGCAGGTCGCCGTTTCATTCACACTCCGCCACCCGGGCCGCTGAGCAGACCGGCGCTCCTCAGACACCGGCTCTGACCCGGGCGCCGACCCTGAGTCTCTGCGTCCTCTGAAGCCGCCCGGGATGGGTGACAGCTGGAGGGCAAGGTCCCCATTCTCTTGGACACAGAATCCTTCCAGCTTCTGCTCAAGTGGGCGCGGGGCTGAAGGTGTGGCCACAGGAGAGAGGGACGCCTCTCTGTTGCTGTTGGGCCTCAGCCCGTGGAATAGAGGTGGGTCTCTAGACGCCTCGAGGATGAGGCGGCCACGTCAGTCTCACACCACAGAACGTGGTGCTTTGGCTGGACCCGCGTGGAACGGATTCTGAGCCTTGGGCCCTGCCTGCCATGCGAGCCTGCCCTGCGCTCCAGCAGCGAGGTGGACGGTACTGTCACGGCTGGTGTGGTGGCATCAGCAACACCAGGGACACTGTTCCCCCTGCGTCTGCCATCACCCCCGCCGTCTGTCCTGGTGACCGATTTTCCATGTTTCACGTTACCCGGCGACCCCATCCCTCAGCCTGAACCAGTCTTCCTAAGACACTGGGTGCTGCCAGCCATGTGTGAACGCTACATCCGCCGGGACCGTGGACAGCGTGGTGGTGGCCACGGAGGCTGGTTCCTGTGCTGACAAATGACGAGGTCTGAGCAGGTCTCACGGCAAGGGCATCGCGCCTCGTCTGCTCGGAAGCGCTGTCCCGCGCCTGGCAGAACCCCTGCGCCTGGTTTGGCAGGTCAGTGCTCACTGAGTCACCAGGACAGAGCCAGGCTGTTCAGCCACCAGCACCTGACGTGTGAAATGAGATCGGGGGCGCGGCCATCAGACACTGCACC
>NW_005871823.1:90341-103147 GCF_000147115.1 Myotis lucifugus | reverse complement strand
GACAGGACATCCGGGCGCAGAGGTGAGGAGAGAACAGGGAGGACGCAAGGCCACGGACAGCCAGACAAGGAGGCCAGCGCTGCGTGGCACCGGGCGTCTGAGGGTCTGACAAACGGACGATCTGACTCCTAGGCACGGAGAGCAGCCTGGAGGCTCCGGCGGGGGAGAGGGGGGGCCGGGGAGGCTGTGAACAGGCGGTACTCCTAGCGGGGAGATGGGGGAGGCCTGGGTCTGCGGTCCAGCAGCCAGTGCCGCTGCCCACGCTGTGCTGGGTGTGGGGACGGCCGTGTTCCCACCAGAAGGAAAGGACACAAGTGACCGGGAGGGGGGGCGGGTGTGGGTAGCTAACCAGATGGGGGATCCATGCAGGATGCAACTTGTACCAGAGCGTTTGCTACGTTAAACATCAGACACTTTTTTTTGGTCAATTATTCCTCAATAAAGCTGGAAAAATAAACTTGAAAAATGATATATGAGTTACGAGAAAGAGAGCAGCGGAATCGTCACCCCTCAGCTGCCCCTGCCCCGACCTGGTGCCTGTGGGAACGTCAGCACGAACCCTGACGCCCAGGCACCCCGGGGAGGAGGGGGCCCCCAGGAGTTCCCTCTCTCAGGGTGGACTTAGTGTCCTGTGTCCACATTCTGTTTTGTTGGTGACCTTTGCCTGGAGGAGCACTGTGGGAGGTCTTCCCGGGGGTGTCCCCTGCCGCGAGGCGTGAGGTCGGAGGCAGACCTCGGGGGCTCCTGCCCCTGCCCCCTGCCCCCTGCCCAGCGGCCCGGCCTCCGGTGCGGCTCAGACAGAGGAAAGCGAGGCCTCCGCAGAGGCTGTGAGCGTCTACACTCCTCCCCACAGGCCACCTTACGCAGACTCGGCGCCTTCACCTCAGTCAGGATAGACTTGAATGGCTTGTGACGGGAGTAAAGGGTGGGGGGTGGCTGGGCATGGCCGGCCTGGCTCAGTGATTGAGCACCCACCTATGAACCAGGAGGTCACGGTTCGACCCCCAGTGTGGGGCGTGCAGGAGGCAGTTGATCAATAATACTCTCTCATCATTGATGTTTCCATCCCCCTCTCCTTTCCTCTCTGAAATAAATTAAAAATATTATTTTAAAAAAGGGACAAACCAAGATCCAGCTTTGAGGATGTTCAGCCTTAATTCCTTCCAGTTTCAGGACAAAAGGACAAGCAGTGCCCAGCCTGTCCCACCACCTGCCCCCGATGCGCCCCCAGACAACACGTGGGCCTGGTTATCCCGCAGGATGGGAAGCCGGCGGTTACTGCAAATGAAGAGAGTACCCCGCTTTCCAGACACGTCTGTGTGTTTACGGACTAGTGATCTTACTACTGGAATTCCGCAGGCTGGCTTCCCGTCGGAGGACAGCAGGAGCGCCGACCCGCTCTCGTCCCTGTTCAAACGCAGGCGCGTGCCTCCATCTACGCTTCAGAGACTCCAATTTTCCCAACTGAATAAGCCCCACCCTGACTGAGGGAAATTCCACATGTATCCACTCAGAGGGGCAAAGCCTGAAACAAAAGCTTTCTGAGGAATCTGAACCCGAGTCCCATTTTACACTCTGTGTGCGCATGCATGTGTGCCTGTATGTGTGTATGTGTGTGTGTGTGTGTGTGCGCGTGTGTCGGGACGAAACGTTTCCCTTTGTGAGTTTTGTGTCGAGAGCCGAGGCTGGCGCTGTGGCCATATGGGAGCGATCCATGGGGCGGGTCCAGGGCCAGCTGCGTACACTCCCTGCTTCATGGCACAGCTCACACTATTCGTGGTGTTGGGAGAGGCCAGCAAAGCAGACCCAGGAAGCCCTGCTGCCCATGTGCTGACCACTGCACACGGGGTCCCTGCCCCCGACACCTGGGAGTTAAATCAGTGCCATGTAACCTTGCAATGGGCTGAATGGCATGGTCTGACAACCTGAAAGTTAATAAAGTCAGCCTCCTCATGTTTATATTAGAAACTAGAGGCCCAGTGTGTGAATTTGTGCACAGGTTGGGTCCCTCAGCCTGGCTGGCAATCAGGCTGATAGGGCTGGTCGGCGGGGGGAAGGGACTGCGGGAGGTTGGCTGTGGGAGTGCACTGACGACCAGGGGGCAGCTCCTGTGTTGTGTCTGCCCCCTGGTGGTCAGTGAGCATCTTAGCGACTGGTCAGCTGGTTTTTCGGTCGCTTAGGCCTTTATTCTATAGATAGGAAAGAATTTTGGAATACAATGTCCAGGACCAAAATATCAAAGCGGGTGAGCATTAGAAAGGGGTGAGGATTCCAGAAAAACAAGTGGGTTTTCAATACAGCAACTAACACCAGGCTGCGCCAGTGACTCCGGCATCCAGGAAAACATCCCACATTTTAATGATTAATTTCTCTCACTCTACAGCTTTACCACCGTACAGACTCAGTCTGAAGCCATCTGTCGGGATTCCCTATAGCATTGTCTTAAATTGAGTGCATTGGACACAGGACAAGGAAAGATCCTTTTCGTCTCTTAACGTCCATCTATGGAATCGCCTTGTTCGACAGGCGTTTGGGGAGAAGTCAGCAGCCCTCCGTGTGGATGTTACAGCACTAACGCCCGGGAACTGCCGCCTGGAGCCCAGGGCCGTGGCACCGCCAGGCGTCCACTCCCCTGCGCGTGAGCACACACTGCCAGGCCTGCAGCCTCGAGTCCCTGTCGGGTGAGCTTTATGCCCAGTTTTCCCTCGCAGCCTCCTGGGCAGCCTCTCAAGCTGCAGCCCCTGGGCCAGTGTCCCCACCACCTGGCGCTGAGGAAGGGAAAGAGCTCCCAGGCCCGCCCAGCCGGAGCCAGGAAAAGGCGGGGCCCAGTGAGGAGGGCGCCGCCCACAGGGGTCACACTGGCTGCTCGGGCTGGAAACCTGGGCTCCGAGGCAAGAGGCTCGCGTTGCCCGAGGAACGCCGGGGCCCTTCCCGGAGCAGGTGCCCCCGTCCAGGCCTCCACGCCCCGGCGCCGCCACCTGCAGAGTCCACAGGCCCTTGCACACGGCGCCATTTCACACGCTTTCCGTCCGATAAGGGTTTTGCAGCGAGCCATGCTCTCCATTAACGTGAAAACACTGACGTGTACTGAACTAAAGGACGGGCTGTCGGGGGGAATGGGGTTATTTAAAATGCTTTGCTGTCACCAAGGCAAGAACAGATACGCTCTGGTTGTCGTAATTTCAGCAGGTTCCTCCCTATAATCAACGCCGAAGGAAATGGGCCGATCCCAACGGTCCAGAACTGGTGCCTGTAGCGACCACAGCCACCCCCACACGGCCCACGACCGAACAGCACAGGCACCAGAGCGCCCTGTGCAGGCGCCTTCACAGCCCACGGGACGGATGGCGAGGGACCGGCCGGCTGTGCCAACAGCCCGTGGTGTGGCCCGGTGACCGGGGGCTACGCCCTTCAAGAACAGAGAGCGGGAGGGATGAGGTGATCACGCTGTGTCCCTCGAGCTCCACACAAACACGTCGGAGTCTCCAGGAGGAGAGCGGTGGGCAAAGCAGCGTGTCCGCCCCTTCCCCCGGAACACACGTACGCAGGAGCACGGCTTATCGTGCGATAGGCTGTGATTATTCTTTTCAAATTTTCTTCACTTCCTCTTGAGAACACGCGCTTCCGGTCCAAGGTGAGGGTCCCTGCGGGAGTCACCAGGCCGGGCTCCCGCGTGCCCGTCTCCCCGGGGGCTTCCCGAGGCCACGCTTGGGGTGACGGCACCAAAGTGACCGGGGATGCAGCCCCTGTGCGTTCATCTTCTGAGATGTTTGTCATGGAAGGAGAGAAAACACTTTTCTAGAGCAACACAGAACTCGCGTGAAAAACCGTATTTCACAGACGCCACTGTCATCGGGGGAGGACACGTTATCTTTGTGATGCAGGTAAAGGCAAGGAAGACGGGCTGTGCACTGGTCAGGTTTATGTTAACAGGGGCTCACGCTACATCCACCAAGAAGAGGGAGAGACATGTCACCGCTGGGGGAAGAAAGCATTCGGCCGAACAAGGAGGTCCCACCTCACACCCGTCCAAATGGCTACCGTCAACACATCAGCAAACGAGAGGCGCTGGCGAGGATGCGGAGAAAAGGGAGCCCTCGTGCACGGCTGGTGGGAATGCAGACGGGGGCAGCCACCGTGGAGAGCAGTATGGCGTTTCCTCAAAAAGTTAAAAATGGAACTGCCATTGGACCCAGTGATCCCACTGCTAGGAATATACTCCAAGAAATCAGAAACACCCATCAGAAAGGATATATGCACCCCTGTGTTCATACAGCACAATTACAACAGTTAAGGTTTGGAAACAGCCCAAGTGCCCATCAGTAGATAATTTAAAAAACTTATTTGGCCAAAACAAATAACTGAAGTATTTGTAGTAAGTTTTTCTGCCCAGCAGCTGGCTAAGGGCATTCAGCCAATCCCACGGGCTGTTCGAGCCCTTAGCGTCAGAGGGGAGGCGGGTCCGTACCTGGGACTGGGCGTTGATGTTAGCGCCTTCCTTGACCAGCACCTTGACGACCTCCGCCTGTCCCGCCAGCGAGGCAATGTGGAGAGCCGTGTTCCCCTTCTGTTTCGAAGAAACAGACAGAAAACGTTACCGCGTCCGCCCGCCGGTGGTAGAAATGGGAGTGCGACGGGCTGCTCCGTGCTGCCGCCGTCCCTGGTGGTCAGACCTGACCCCTCACCACGTGGCTGACCTCGGGGGGAGGGGTCGTCTCCCTTCTGTCCTCAGCCCCGGGGGGCGGGCAGGGGGGAGAGGTGGGCAGACGGGTGCTGATTGGCCCGCACAGGGTTCCGTGAGGCTCGGGCCCCCTGGCTAAGTGAGGACCTTCACGGGAGAGCTGGTTCTGGACCTAAAACGCTACGGCTGCATCGAGGGCCAAAGGGAGCCTTTATTTTAAAACATCAATGAAGGACGGGAAGGAGGAAACTTTTGACAAACATAAGCAGCCGAGGAGGGGTTGGTTTAAGAATACATCACATCGACGTGGCAGCTCAGGAGAAGGGACCTTCAGCATGAGTCTTTAAATGTCGGTTTAACATGTATTTGACGTGGACAAGAGGAAGGTTCATAAAAATGCCAATTTTCTCTTTGTGTCCAAAGTAAGCAAGTGATGGCCTGCACTCTAGGCCCTAAAGTGGAACTACATCTCGACTCCTTTGGATTCGCCAGGGAGTCTTTTGTCTTTAAATTTCCCCTGGAATTCCATACACCAGGCTGTGAGCTGGGCCCCTCTGCATTTTGGCACAAACGCATGAGGCGTCGACAGTCCAAACTAACTCCCCAGATGGAGGCCTGAGTGCCTAGCCCTGACCTTGGCCCTCCCACGGCCCTATCCCCACACCGCTCCCTGTCTCAGACCCTAACACTCCACGTCTCCCCCCCTTCCCCCTTCCCTAACCCTCCCCTAACCCTTTCCCTCCCCAATTCCTACCCTAACCCTCCTCCTAACCCTACCCCTACCCTAACCCGACCCCCAGCCTCTCTCTCTGCATCTCCCACAACACCGTGCTCACACTCCAGCCGAGCAGCAGGCTTGAATCTCACTGGCTACTGTTTTCTGCCAAATTAAAATTCCACCTTCTAAGGACAAAGACAGGTCACCACTGGTGCCATTTTTTTAAAATCACTGTTGTTTCTGAAATGCTCCCCGGTGGCCAGGCTCACACATGTCCCTGCAGAGGCAGCACCACAAGGAGGCACATCCCTCGTCCCAGCCTCTGCGCACGTCCATCCTTAAACCTCGGCCACTCTCCTTACACACCCGGGGCAAGGCCTCATGTTACCGTGACAACTCAGTCCATGACCCCCCAGCTCCCTCCCATCAGCCATAAAGGATTCTGCATCCTCTCTCACCAGTTAGATGGACACATTAAAACACAACAGTGTCATGAAAACTGCTTGTTCTTTCCACTGAGATGCTGACCACATCAATTTACCCTGTAAATGAGTTAACCGCAGGGAAGCAGGTGCTCCTGTTTCTACAGACAATTATGTGCATCTGTCTCTGCGGCCAAGGAGAGAGCCGAGCTAGTGGGAACCACGTCCGTCCGCAGGATTCAGCGTCAGGCCTGGCACCTCCCCAAATGCCGTCGCCCACACTCGGCCGAGCTGCCTGGGAAGGGGTTTGATGGCAGCGCGGCCTTTAAGAACCCTGGGATCCCAGCGGCCCTGGGGTGTGCGCCAGGGGAAGGGGCCGGCGTCGCCGCTCCCCGCGCAGGGCGCCTACCTTGGTGGCGGAGTCCACGGCCGACCCTCTGCCCAGCAGCTCCTGCACCAGCCCCACGTGGCCCTCCTTGGCCGCCAGGTGGAGGGCGTTGAGTCCATTCTGCAAGAGAAGAGATGGCCTCAGGGTGGGCAGGGGTGCACGGGGGCACATGATCCCTGGCCCCGGGTCGCTCTCTCTGAGCATCGGCTCGAAGCTGCTAAGTTCAGAGACCACGTTCCCATGGTTTGATCCAGAGGCAAAGAGGTAAATGCATAGTCATTAGAAAGGGGGATTCGGCAACAGCACGAAAACAACCTTTTCTTTAAAAAAAAAAAAACACAAAAAAAACTAAGACATCCAAATCCTTTCACACTGAAAGAGAAAGAGAGAGAGGAGAGAGAGAGAGAGAGAGAGAGAGAGAGTGGGAGGGAGGAGAGGAGAGAGCAGCTCCGTGTCACTCCTAGTGCCAACCAGACACGAAGCGTCAGCCCTGGGCAGCTTTACATAAACCTGGCTTTGCAGCACCTGGGGGAGAAATGTCCTTTTCATAGAACTCAACGGAAAAGCTAAAGGACCGTTTCGACGCTCACACAGCCTTGCAAAGCCCAGCCTGTTCTTACAGGACCCTGAGCCTGTCCTCTGTCCCTGACTGGCCTGGCATTCCGTTTCAACTTAAATGCATGTTATAGTTTCCGATTGCACTGTGATGTCTGGCTTCCTCTCCCCAGATTCCTAAAGACTCCGTGACTCGCACAGCACGGGGGACGCACGGACGACACCAACAAGCCAGAGGAGTCGGACGTCGGCCCGCTGTCTTCGTGCGCACAGAGAGCCAGGCACGGGGGCAAGTTGCTTTGGGGCAGTTCCCTGTTTGCGGTTGTTGCACGGCTCACGCGGGACGGTTTTCTGCCGGAAGCCAATCCCAGCGTGACAGCAGGGCTGCATCTGGGAATGGCTGATGGCATTTCCCCAAACCTGAATAGGATGCATTAAATTGATTGCTGGCTGCCAGACAGCTCAGGGCATCTTAATCTACATGTTATTGCCTCCTACTGGCCAAACACCTGAACAGCCGTAGGCTAATTCCCTCATTCTGACAGTGGACTCTATAGGAAACCCTGACCCTCTGAAGTGTATATCTCTGCCTCGCCTCAGGACAATTTGTGTTAATAAAAAGCATGGGGTCCTGGGACGAGGAGATCTTAGTTTCCTTTAAACTAGGCTCCTCTGACCCCCAAATGCCTTTCAAAATTATATTTCGTCTCTGGACTCCTATTTAATCTATGCACAGCCTTTCTCCAGATTCCAGAACCCTTCTAAATGCCAGAACAAGAACCTCGGCAGTCTTCTCCTGGCTTTGTATTTGGCTCAAAAACTAAGTGATTTGTTTGTCTTCTTTGCCTAACACGGTGCTCTAACTCGGAGGAGCTGATATGGTTACACTAACGCTTACTCGGGTCGTAAACGGGAGCCCAGCCCTGGGATTGGCTCCTGGAGGTTAACGTAACAGAACAGTACGAACCCGAGTCCTTTGAAACAACAGGCAAATATTCACTGAGCTCTTAGGTGAGCAAGTACCACCTGGTCCTTAAATTCCCGGCAGGCACCTGGCCCTTGGTGGACACTTGTCTGTGGGAGCTTTAGGCCTCCAGCTGCTCTGCTCCCTAAACCCTACCTGCCCAGCGCAGGGTCTGCCAGTCTGTCTTGCGCATTTGAGAAAAGCGTAACTACCTCACAGAACTGCCTTCAATCTGCTGATGTAAATATCGGGAGGAGGCGGTTGAAATACAGGCGTTTCTGGAAAACACCAGGAGATGCAGAGCAAATCCACACCAAACAATAACAGGAGAGTGAAGCTCGGCCCCTGACCCCACCCTCCCTCTCTCTGGGCCCCCAACCGGTGAGGTCTCTCGGGAGCCACGCCCACAGGTAGATGCAGGTCGTTATGAAACGCTGTCGGCAGCGTCACTGCGCCATCGGCATCTGTACGCAAACCACAAACAACCTGTGGGCACAGCCAAGTCCAGATCCTGCCCGGACACCAACCAGCCGCCCGCACCCGCACCCGCACCCGCACCTGCCCGCCTCCCCGTGGTGGCCGCTCGGAGCTCGCGCTGTGGTGGGAGCGAGGGTTTACTCCGCTTTCTGCGGACCAGCGATCGCAAGGCACGCATGTGTCACAGCCACCCGACACCACTGAACTGTGTCTCGGGGTCTCTGGCTGGTTCCCGCGGGCTTCCGATTTAACAAAGTGAAGCAAGCCACGGTGGCCACGGGGACACGTGTCTTATTAGTGAGTCTCCTCACGTGGCCACGGCTTTCTTCATTCCCAGACGACAGTTTGTAACGAGGCACCTACTAAGCCTCTGCCCACTGACACATCTTCCCCGCGAGGCTGGGCAGGTGGTGGCGCGATGGTCATTTCATCGGGAAAAGGTGGCACAGGACCGCCTCGCAGTGCCACCACGTGCGTCCGCCCGGGCCTGCGCGCCCTGCACCTCGGAGGCCACCATCCCTCCCCTGTCCAGTCCCAGCAAACGCTTCCATTCTGGAACCCCCTCGGACACAGAGCGGCCTTGACTGACGGTGAGTTAGCCTGGGGAGGAGAGCAAAACTCTTCCAAACCCTAACAAGGCCAGAGGGACGGAGAGCGAGTGATGACCAATAGCTGGAAACCTGTGTTCACACGGTTGGTCATGACGCAGAAGCAGGTCATCCACGCCAGGCCAAGGCTCATGCCCGTCCGCACGTCTCTACACAGAACACAGAGCAAAGGGAAAGGGTGCACGCAGGGGCAGGTGCTTCTGGTTTATTTTTTGTTGGACTTTCATACACACACACACACACACGCACACACACGTCTCTGTGTTTATGTGTGCATAACTGTGTGCAAGTCTGTGTGTTTTTGTGTCATCTCTGTGTGTGCACACGTGTCGGTTTATGCATGTATCTGTGCACAAACGCCTGTGTCTGTGTGTTTAAGTGTGCACATGTGTCTGTGCATTTATGTGTGCATCTCTGATGTGTGCATGTGTGCCTGTGTGTTTATGTGTCATCTCTGTGCACATGTGTCTGTGTTTATGTGTGTATCTTTGCGCACACACCCGTGTCTGTGTTTAAGTGTGCATGTGTGTCTGTGCACACGTGTTTGTGCACTTATGTGTGCATCTCTGGTGTGTGCATGTGTGCCTGTGTGTTTATGTGTGCATGTGTGCCTGTGTTTATGCGTGCATATGTGAGCCTGTGTGTTTGTGTGTGCATGTGTGTGCATGCGTGCCTGTGTGTGTGTGCGTGTGTGCCTGCGTGTATGTGTGCATCTGTGCATGTGCATGCGTGCTCTGGGCTGCATAAACACTAAGGAAGTTTAGGCAACACCCGGGATGTGAGGGCACCTTGGGGAAAGGAGATGTCCTTCCGGGTCAAGTAGTGACAGCGGCTGCTCTCCAGCTCCTGGGGTGCGGGGTGGGGGGGGGTTATAGTTGCCGGCTTGGATTTCCTGAACTTACTCCCCTCTCAGACGCGTGCCGGATGCAAACAAGCGGAGTGGTGAGGGGCGGAGAAGAGTCCTTCCTGTCGATGATGTTCCCTGAGCCCCAGGCGGCATCAGCCTCACCCCATCCCTGGAAGGTTTCAGGGTCTGGCTCGCGGCCCTTCCTCCAACATGTAGCAGGTGGTTCCCCCAAATCTCGACCGTCAGGCCCCTGTCTCTCAGCCGATGGCCCTTCCTTCTCCCGCCTCGTCCACTCACTTCCATGGTGGGACTCGAGACCTCGTCACTTCAGGGACAGCACCTCCCTCCAGGCCCTTGGCTCCCAGCAGCGACCCACCATCACCACTCACTTTCCTGCCAACCTCCTGGTCCCTGTGCACAGCCCCTCACCCGCCCCTGCGTCCACTCCCTCCTGGTCCCAGTGCACAGCCCCTCACTGGGTGGGAATTCCCCGCGTGAACGTCACCTTCACTCCCTCCCCGGGCCGTGCAGGTGCCCTCGGGCAGCTTAGCTAACCCAGAGCCCCTGCTGCATGGGACTGACTCCGGCCCATGCCCATGCGGCCACAGAAGAACCCACGAGCCAGCCGTGTGCTCCGCGGGGCCCCGCACGACCTGCCATTCCTGCTCTGTAGCCCAGCACTCCCCACCCCCCAGATGGCTCCCTCACACCTTCTCTCCTGCCCATCACCCCTCCATCCTCTCTCAGCTGATGCCCTTGACTCAGATTCCACTGACAAAGCAGAGCAACTATAAGAACCTGCAGCGCCCACCAGCGTGTCCCCTCACTGCCCACCCTCACCCACAGGCCCGCCTTTCCTGGACCCACCGCTTCCCAGCAGAGCCCAGCTCCCACGGGTGCACAGGGAACGGGCAGGATGGGGGCTGGCCCTCACCTGGGGGTGGCGGGGACTGGGATGCATGAGAGGAACTCGTTGGTGCATTTCAGTGACATGCTAAGCCGGTCAGGATCCAGGTGAAAATGCGGCGTTACTGCGAGGATCGTCACCTGCTAACACTCTGAACGCCCGCTCCGCTGGGCACTTGGCGGAATCTAATGTAATCCCGCACAACCCCTGACCTCAGTGTTGCACTTCCCACCACCGAGCACACCGTGTCCAGAGGAGCCGGCTTCCTGGAGCACACAGGAGGAGCCGACTGCCCGGGCACACAGCTGGGGAGGGACAAGGTCGGGACCTGGGCTCCAGACATGCCCTGAGCTCCAGGTCACGGCTGTGAGCAAGTGGTCAAGCCACTGCGGGCGCCCCTCCTATTCAGGGGGATCCATGCTCCTGGGAAATGGTGCGTGGGCCTGGCCGTCCGTCTCTGAGACAGAAAAGCAGGGCGTGACCGACCGTTCTGCCCCTGCACAGCCGCAGGGCAAGGTCAGGCCGGGAACCAGGACACCTGGAGGACTGCGAGCCTTTCGTGTCAGACCCGGGACAGGTCCATGCGATGAGAGATGCCTCCACACGGAGTCACTGCGGACCCAGTACGTCCTCCCACAGGGAACACTGTCTACGTATTGGACGGACGGGCGTGAGGGGCTGTGGTGACCCGTCACTGGCTTGCTGTCAACTTGCAGCCAACTGTCTATGAGAAGGGTACAGAGTCTGTCTCTCACGGCTGGACGCTAACCTCGCTGTGACACCCTTAGATTAGGAACGACCACTGAATATCTAAGAGAAGGACATGTATACATGAGCAAATGCAAACATTCATTCTCTTTTCTGAAAGAAATCCTATATAATAAAGAGGTAATATGCAAACTGACTGTCACACCCTCACACAAGATGGTCGCCCTCATGTGGTCAAAAGATGGCCGGCAGGGGAGGGCAGTTGGGGGCAACCAGGCCAGCAGGGGAGGGCAGTGGGGGTGATCGGGCCGGCAGGGGAGTGGTTAGGGAGTGATCAGGCTGGCAGGCAGAAGCGGTTAGGGGCAATCAGGCAGGCAGGCAGGTGAGCGTTTGGGAGCCAGCAGTCCCGGATTGTGAGAGGGATGTCCGTCTGTGGGGTCGGGCCTCAACCGGTGGTCGGACATCCCCCAAGGGGTCCCAGATTGGAGAGGGTGCAGGCCGGGCTGAGGGACACCCGCCCCCCCAGGGCACGAATTTCATGCACTGGGCCTCTAGTGAGCTAATAAGACACATAAGTTACTAGTTTAATCTTTTCAGGAAAATAACACTTAGCAGATTTGTAACCATCTGGGAAAGAAAAATGAAAACGTGAAGTTTTTTGTTCAGCGGAATCATCTTGCGCCAAATGTATGCATTTTCCCCATAAACCTTAAGTGATTTGAAACCAAATGGTAATTTTGGATTCGCTTTCAAAATTCTCAGAGTCGCTATGAGGCAATTTTATAAAGAAAAACATGTTCGCCCACATTTCAGTCTAGGAAGCTCGGCGCGCCCACGCAGGCACATTCTGGGGGAGCTGGTGCGCCGCCCGCCTTCACTGAGAAACATTGCGTGGGTACAGGGCGACCCGTGAGCTCTGAGCCTGCACCTGGTTAAAAGTAGCCATCCTTTCAACGAGAGCTGTCTTATTGCTTTTCGGGATATATTTCCTGTTCAGTCATGGATTTGGGGGCTGGAGCAGTCCCAGTTGGGGTGCTCTCTGGCCTAAAAGTCCCTTCAACCACCCAGCACGCTCATCTAAGGGTGAATCGAGTTCGTTTTAGATGAGCAATGGGAGATTAAACATGAGACTGGAGCGCCCGGCCGGCGTGGCTCAGTGGTTGAGCGTCAACCTATGAACCAGGAGGTCAGGGTTCGATTCCCGGTCGGGGCACATGCCCGGGTTGCGGGCTCGATCCCCAGTGTGGGGCGTGCAGGAGGCAGCCGATCCATAACTCTCTCCCATCATGGATGTTCCTCTCTCTCCCTCTCCCTTCCTCTCTGAAATCAGTAGAAAAATACATGAAAACATGAGGTTGGAGCCTGAACATAGAGGAGGTGCCCGCTGTACACTTTGAAGGGCAGAGCATCTCGGGGACGTGCTCTCCCGAGGGAGGAAGCGTGGGCAGGGGAGCGGCCAGGGCCCGTGACCCCGGGGACACCTCACGCTCACGGGCTGGGAGTCTGCGCTGTAAACCCGGCGGACGCCGCC
>NW_005871823.1:88642-90180 GCF_000147115.1 Myotis lucifugus | reverse complement strand
ATCTACACTGCACCCAGGAGGGGAGGTGGAACGTATTCCTATTATCTTGTGGTGGAGGTTAGAAGGTCACTCTCTGGGCCCTGGCTGGTGTCGCTCAGTGGGTAGAGCGTCGGCCTGCAGACTGAAGGGTCCCGGGTTCGATTCCAGTCAAGGGCACATGCCCAGGTTGTAGGCCAATCCCCAGTAGGGGACGTGCAGGAGGCAGCTAATCAATGATTCTCTCTCATCATTGATGTTTCTCTCTCCCTCTCCCTTCCTCTCTGAAATCAATAAAAATATGTATTTTTTTTTTTGAAAAAGGTCACTTTCTGGGTTGCAATGACTCCGTGAAAGTGGAGAAAGAGCTTGGACTGGAGCCTCCGGTCTCCGTTGCGTGTGGTTGCATGACGTCACGCTACCTTCTCACACACACGCGCGCGCGCGTTCTCTCCTGGAACACGCTGGCGACTGTGGCCACGGCAAGGACATTGTGTCAGGCCGCTCACAACCTCTGAGGACTCAAGACGTTGTTGGTCATAAAGCAAACTGCGTCTTTTCTGCTGAGAAATTGGTTTTTTTCTAAAAACACCCTGAGATCTTTCCTACGATTATACTTCGGGGTGAAGAGGACTCAGGGTGACTGAGGTGAACTTTAACTTCCCTGGGTTCCTGTTGGCGATTTTAGAATAATTTCTACCTAAAAGAACTGATGGCTTCATTGTCTACTCTCTAGCAAATTGAGACAGTTAATGAATTAACATTAAAACTGGGGGGGCCCTGCCTGGTTTGGCTCAGTGGATAGAGCGTCGGCCTTCGGACTGAAGGGTCCCAGGTTCGATTCCGGTCAAGGGCATGTACCTTGGTTGCGGGCATATCCCCAGTAGGGGGTGTGCAGGAGGCAGCTGATCTATGTTTCTAACTCTCTATCCTTCTCCCTTCCTTCTGTAAAAAATCAATAAAATATATTTTAAAAAAACTGGGGGGATGTTTTTAATCTACTTTTAAAACATCTAAGGTAACGTGTGAAGATTATAAACTCTCCCATTCTCAATCCCCCAGGCATTTGTGGAAGTAGTTCATATGCCCACAGGGGACTCGGATATTCTTTCTCTATTAAGTAACTAATTAGTACCCAAAGTTTAAATTATTTGTTCAAAAGGACCCTGAAAACACAGCCGATAAGATTCGAGGTGGGAAGTCACATGATTAAGAGGTAAAGACACAGGACATGATCTTATGTTTGGGACAAAGGACGTGGGCCGGTTCCGGGCCGGTGCTGAGCGGGTGAGATCCAGGGTCTGGCCTCACCCACGCGGGAACCAAAGCGCGGCTGCTTCCACGGGTCTCCTGCCAGAGAACACGGACGTGGCGGCTCCCCGCCAGGCAGCAGCTGAGGCCGAGGGTCCCCCGGGGCTCTCGCCAGCTCCCTGCCCCCTCGGCCCCACGGGAGTGACCCCAGGACCAGTGACGGGGCCTGTGCGTGCCACGGGTAAGTCAGAGAAGACCGGCTCCTGTTCCACTTGGAATCAGCCAGGACTGTCCCTCCCCAGCAGCTCTGC
>NW_005871823.1:75679-87300 GCF_000147115.1 Myotis lucifugus | reverse complement strand
TGCCCGTTCCAGCACGAGCAGGGGCCCTGCGTGAGGCGGGACCTTCCAGGTATCCTGGGGGGTTCCGGTATTCCTGGGGTCCCCGGTATTCCTGGGGGTTCCCGGTATTCCCAGGGGGTCCCCGGTATTCCTGGGGGTTCCCAGTATTCCTGGGGGTCCCCGACATTCCTGGGGGTTCCCAGTATTCCTGGGGGTTCCCGGTATTCCTGGGGGTCCCGGTATTCCTGGGGGTCCCCAGTATTCCTGGAATACACGATTCAGCGTGTTCCTCGGCCTCAGAGCATCAGAGGCAAGTCACCTGGACGCCGCTTGTGAGCTGTGGGTTCATGGGTGTGTGTGACACGGTCGCACCCCAGGCTCATGTATTCGCGCCCATCACGGCACCTGCTGAGCAGAGGCCTCGCCCGCCGCCCGCGCACCAGAGAGGCAACCTTCGGAGACAGACGCTCCCGGCCGCCTTCCCGGGGTGGGAGGTCAGCGCCCGCCCCCTCACCCAGTCAGGTGTCTCTGCGCGGAAATTCAGGTCGGATGGGAGCCAGGAACCAGGCCCAGGCCACTCCGTGGCCTCCACAAACTCAGCGACACAAACAGGCAGAGACAGGGAGCACCTGCCCCCCGGGGGGAGGACTCACGGCGACCCCGCTGTGCAGGGTGAGGGGGCCGGGTGTCTGAGGGGCTCCCGGCCTCCCAGGAGCACCCGAGGGACCTCTCAGAGCCTCCTCCAGGCCGGGTGGCATCCAGGGCTGCTTTTGCTGTTGCAAATCACAAGTTTTCCAACTGCTTTTCTCTGTTCCGAGTCAAATGTCTACCAAGTAAAAGCAGATCTCGGTGCCGCCAGCCGAGGGCTCTTCCCCAGAATGTCCCTCCCGGCGTCCCAGGGGCTGGGCCCAGAGCACATGCAGCGGATGAGCCCCGTACAGGCCTCCCCGTTGGCCGGATTCTTCTAGAACCCGCTGAGAGACTCCGTTTCCCCAAAGCGAGGAAACGCACTATAAACGCACGTTGCAAGTGCCGAGGCGAGCAGATGGTCCCAGAACACAGATCCCAGAACAAGGCTGAAGTGAGGCTGCAGGTCGTAGGCCTCAGTGGTGATGGTCTGCAGGACACAGGCGCCCGCCGCCCACACCGTCAGTCTGACTACAGCTCTGAGGGGCTCGGGGGGACCCCTCGGGCTGCCGGCCTCCCGCCACAGAAAGGGGAGGACCCGGGGCGGTGGCGACACACAGCGGCCTCCCGCATGCTTCCCGCTGACGCACAGGAGGAAGTTCCAAGCTACGCGTCCGGAGGGAACGTGCTTTCACAGGAGACGGCGTCTCCCGCCCCCCGGGCGGTGCCCACAGGAAGTGCCAGACGGGAAACTGAGGCTCCGGGGAGTCACAGACACACAGCCCCCGGCCGCCCCTGCTGCGCTGCCCGGCGTCCCCGCCCAGGGGCCCTGCTGCCCAGGGCGCTGACTGTGACGGGGTCTCACGCGAGCCCACAGGTTCCGTCACCACAGGTGGGGCATGGCGCCCGCCCCCCACGGCCCCAAGAAAGAAAATCCCCTTCTTCCCGACCTAGTCCTGCCCACGGTACCTGATGCAGAAAAACAGAACACGTCCTATCACTCCGCAGGCAGACACGGGGTGTGTGTGTGTGTGTGTGTCTGTGTGTGTGTGTGTGCGCGCAGTCGGGGAACCACACCTCTCCTCACGGTGGCGCCCTTGAGGGCCCTGGGCAGGAATTAAATGGGGTGGGAAACTGTGGAGGGTTATTAGTTTGTGAATCTTCACCTGAAGATACTTTTTCCATTGATTGTTAGAGAGAGGCGGGAGGGAGGGAGAGAGAGAGACGCTGATGTGAGAGAGACACATAAGCTGGGTGCCTCCCGCACGCACCCTGCCCTGGGCCAGGGAACGAAAGGGCCGACACTCTAACCCAGTGATGGCGAACCTGTGACACACGTGTCAGAGGTGACACGCAAACTCATTTTTTTGGTTGATTTTTCTTTGTTAAATGGCATTTAAATATATAAAATAAATATCAAAAATATAAGTCTTTGTTTTACTATGGTTGCAAATATCAAAAAATTTCTGTATGTGACACGGCACCAGCGTTCAGTTAGGGTTTTTCAAAACGCTGACACGCCGAGCTCAAAAGGTTCGCCGTCGCTGCTCTAACCGCTGAGCCACCGCCCAGGACCAAGGAGCCATTTTTTAAAAGAAATGATGATGCGTCATAGATACAGGGACGTGGGTGTGAAGCACACACCTCCTTCACAGGAAGCTGCTGAATGTCTTTTATTTCTGAAAAAACGCTCTCCTCCTCGTATAAACCTGGGGGGAACCAGATGTGACAACCAGCGGTTTTCAGGAAGGACGGTGGCGCGCCCTTCCTACGCGCGTGTGTTTTGCTAGACGGGCCCCGTCGGGCTTCCCGCCCTCATCAGCCCAGCGAAGGCGCAAACCTAACCGTCTCCCCCGCGTTTTCACCCGTCGCTTCTGCCCGGAGAGCCGGCTTCCTGTTTCTCCGCGATGACGTGAGACGCTCCAACTCCGGGACTGGACGTGTTTACTGGGCGGTCGTTTCACTGGAACCAGGAGCCGCCCAGTATCTCATTCATAACCGAGGTAGGAAAAGAGGAAAAAAAAACAACCCAAACATTTAAAATAACTGAGACATCGGCAACACTTAAACTTGATCGAAACCACTCTCCCGGCTCCGGCCTCAACTCCGGCAGCTCCGGCAGCTCCGGACCCGTTCGTTCGCTCAGAGACACCGAGGCGACTCCGCTTGGGGGACCACCGTTGTCCTTATGCTTCTCAGACGCGGGTTTCAAGGGAAGGCGCAAAGACATGCCCTTCCCGTCGCAGGCCCCACACGAGTAGGGGGTGCCCGTGAGCTCCGGAAAGTCCAGCCGTTCCAGGCTGGCGATCCGATCACTGTAATAACCCCATTCCCCTGTCCTACCCCCCCCCCCCCCCCGGGTCCCGGGAGAAATCTTTCACTGGAAACGAAGGCACAAGGACAGCAGCCGGTAGTTCCTGCGGCAAAAGGGGCCTCACGTTTCACCCGCTAGAAGCGCATTAAGTCCACAACAGCCACGGGAAGTGGGTGAGCATGACAGCAGGTGCGTGTGGGGAGGAAGCCAGCTCGCCCTGGGGAGGGGGAGGGGGAGGGGGAGGGGGTCCTGGCTCCGTCACCGTGTGACCGTGGACAAGCCGCTGGGCGCGGTGGGGCTAAGCTCATTGCACGGGGCAGAAGAAAGTTGATGAAAGCTACTGCGCAGCCCAAGTAAGTAGTTACGTTTGCTCCGGACGAGCTTCATTGAAAGGAACCTGCCACCGGCCTAGCCTGTCGGATACTGACTGCCTGTGGGATGATCACTCCTGTGCTCACAGCATAGTCTCTCACGGAGTCCCTTTAAAAGGCATTTCGTTTTATTTTTAACTTTTTTAAAAATGTATTTTTATTGATTTCAAAGAGGGAGAGAGAGAGCAATGTCAATGATGAGAGAGAATCATTGATCAGCTGCCTCCTGCACGCCCCACACTGGGGATCCAGCCCAAAACCCGGGCCTGTGCCCTGACCGGGAATCGAACCCTGACCTCCTGGTTCATAGGTCCATGCACAACCACTGAGCCACGCCGGCCGGGCCACCATTGCATTTTATGTACAACTTGCTATAGAGAATAATAACCCCAGGAAAATGTATGTTCCTTTATAACAGTGGTTCTCAACCTTCTGGTCCTTTAAATACAATTCCTCACGTTGTGACCCAGCCATAAAATTATTTTTGTTGCTACTTCATAACTGTCATGTTGCTGCTGTTATGAATCATCATGTTAATATCTGATATGCAGGATGGTCTTAGGCGACCCCTGTGAAAGGGTCGTTCGACCGCCAAAGGGGTCTCGACCCACAGGTTGAGAACCGCTGCTTTATAGAGTAACATGTTTCACGCACGTGCCACCCACAGCGGTCACGCGTGTGCACCTGGAGTGGGGACAGCCTGTTCTGAGCAGAAGGTTACACTGAGAACGTCTTAGTCGCCAAACGCTTGGGCGGTTTCAGGAACGCCTTCTGCGCCGCTACCCGTTTCCATCTCAGAGCTTCTGTTGGCCCTGGGAGATCGTCACCTGCCGCTGTAAAGGCCCCGACTCGCTGTGCTCCGTGGGGATCCCCTGGTCGCTAATGTATTCCTGTTTCCCAGAAACACTCGCTGCGCCTCTGCTGGGGGCCGGGCACCCATAGGGACGGCCCCAACGTGGAGCCCCTGACGCACACACCGCAGCCGGCGGACTCTCCCGGACCCGCCCCGCCAGGAGGGCTTCCCCCGTAGAGGCCAGTGCCGCGTGGACCCGAGGCTGAGTCTGCGGCCGGCCCACAGGGCTGCACGCTGTGATGTCTGCCGCCCAGAGGCGGAGCTGCCCCGTGAGGCGGCCCAGCACTGCCCGTGCTGCGTCCTCACGGCTGCCTGTCTCGCTCATGGCGGGCTGGCAGTTAGGGTGCACTTTCTCCCCTCCCCCTGCCCTCCCCCGGGACCAGAACAGCACCTGCCTTCAGGGGGGCTGCCGGCTGCGACCTCCCCGTACAGGAGGGATCTCCAGACACTCAGCCCCTGGCCTAGCATGGCCTCTCCGAGCCTCGTGGTCTCGCTCCGAAGTAAGTAACCTGCAGTGCGGCCACAGCCGGCTCCTGACGGATCACGGGTCACGGGTCACGGATCACGGACACACATCCCTCTCCAGATAATGTGAAAATCGAGCTGTTTCAGGAAAGTCCTGGCCTCGCCCCACAGTAAGAAAATGGCAATAAGCCTCCGGAGCCATTTAAGGGACAGACCCCGACTCTGAATTACTCAAATCTGAACGTCAACTCCAACATGTGACTGCTCGGCGTTCCAGCCTCTTCATAAAGCAGTCTCATCACCACCGGACAGTACGGCAAGGCCTTTCCCTGGAGTGAGTCAAATATCAGACGTCTTCACGGCCCGGCCGGGTGGCTCAGGGGCTGAGCATCGACCGAGGAACCAGGAGATCAGGGTTCGATTCCCAGTCAGGGCACAGGCCCGGGGTTGTGGGCTCGATCCCCAGTCGGGGGCGTGCAGGAGGCAGCCGATCCATGATTCTCTCTCGTCATTGATGTTTCTGTCTCTCTCTCCCTCTACCTTCCTCTCTGAAATAAAATATATATATTAAAAATAAAAAAGCGCTGCCCTAACTGGTTTGGCTCAGTGGATAGAGCGTTGGCCTGCGGACTCAAGGGTCCCAGGTTCGATTCCGGTCAAGGGCATGTACCTGGGTTGCGGGCACATCCCCAGTAGGGAGTGTGCAGGAGGCAGCTGATCGATGTTTCTCTCTCATCGATGTTTCTAACTCTCTGTCCCTCTCCCCTCCTCTCTGTAAAAAATCAATAAAATTTTTAAGAAAAATAAATAAAATAAAAAAGTATTTAGGGCTGAGGTGGGGGGTTCCAGTGAGCACGTGCCCAGAAAAGAAGAGAGAACCAGCATGATGCACAAATGGGCACAGAACCTGACAGCTCGCCGTGAGTCTGTGCACAGATCTGTCCACAGTCACACACACAGGCTCAGCTTTGGAGAAGACGTCACCTTAAAGAGACGGCATCGCTGCTTGTCCCCGAACGTCACTTCCCAGGGAGAGCCGACCAGAAGGGACACCCGTGGTGCCCCCAGCGTGACCCAGCCGCGTCAGGCGGCCCGATCGCCGCGTCGCACCGGGTCACGTCCTCCCAGGACGCGCCGGGTTCTGACCAATGAGGTCCACTAGGACCTCTGACTCATCCTCCCTCTGCGTCTGCTCGGCACTTACCCGCGGCCCCAGCTCCGGGGCGTCCTCGCCGGGGCAGCCGTAGTAGTCGGGGGCTCTGTCTGCCTCCTGTGCGTGCCCCTGGGCCTTCACGCTCTTGCCCGCGTGGCACGAGGGGCAGAGAGCTGCATTGCCCATCTCCCGGCACAGCTCCGGGTCAGTGGGCCCGTCCCCGCCCCCCGCGCTCCGTCCAGGGCCCCCGGGCGGACAGTCCTCGCCGACGGCCCCTGGCTCCCCCGCCCCGCGGCCCTGAACGCCCCTCCCCGGGTCTCCCCATGTGGCCAGCCCGGCTGGTGCCAGGAGGAGGGGGACCCGGCAACTGCAGGCCGCTCAGCGCCCACCTCCAGCGCGGCCGCGGCTATTTTTACACCCACCCGGCCAGCTATGCGGCCGGGGCGGGGGGAGGGGTGTTGTTTTGCTTTCGCCCTGGGAGCCGCTGCTGTACACACGGACTCCAGTTCCGGCGGCGAGGCCGTCTCTAAGGAGAGCTTCTATGTTGCCCGGCGAAGGCCCCATCGCCCTCTGCCCCCTCGCAGGGAACCCCAAGTCTGCCCGTGACCCCACGACCCCGAGACCCCGCTCCCCAGACAGTTCTCTCTGTGATCGCTGAGCCCAGAGGCGACCGCAGCCCCCTTTCCCGAGTGTGAGACGCACTGGGAACCACGGATGAGGTGCTCGTGTCACCGTGGCAGGGCCGTTTCCAACTTTATAAATTGTCCTGTTTCCGTCGGTCCTGACTGTGCTCATACAGAGACTTTCCCCCCAAGAAAATCAATGGAAAGAATGTTCTCAGGTGAGGATTCACAAAAATTAAAATATTTTAAATCTTAAGGACAAATCGAAACGTTATTTGCAGGTTTGCAATGACCACCCTCTCAGCCTTAGGGACACGGTCACGACGTTTGGGGCGAATCTCCCCTAAAAGAACCGGCAGAGGTCGGTCAGGAGGACGGCCTGACCCCGAAAGCCCCCGAGAGCCCGCAGCCCGGACACACACACCGATCGACAGCGAACCCCCCTCGCCCTCCCCTCTCGCAGCTGTCCTTCCCCGTGAGCACCGACTTCCTTTCTTTTTTTATAGGAAAATGTTAACCATTATTTCATTTAGGTGAAGGGCACATGGAAATTCAGATTTTCTTTGTTTTTTTCATCTTTATTGTTGCAAGTAGGACATAGGTCTCCTTTTTCCCCGTTAACCCCCCGCCCCCACCTCAGGCCCTCACCGCCCCACTGTCTGTGCCCATGGGTCATGCATAGACGCACACGAGGTCTTTGGTTGATCTCTCCCCACCCCCTCCCTCCCCCGCCTTCCCTCTAAGGTTCCTGTCTGTTCCTGCTTCTGTGCCTCTGGTTCTACCTCTGATCATCAGTTTATTTGCTGATTCATTAGATCCCACACAGGAGCGCGATCATGCGATGGTTGTCTTTCTTTCCGCTCGGAGAGTGAGCTGCCCACATTCCTGTCCCCGGGCTGCCCGGGACCCTCCAGGGGCGCTGCCCCCACCGCACGGTTCACGCCTGAACGAGACGGGCAGAGCGAGCCCGAGGGCACGGGCCCTGCCCCTGGAGTTGCCGGAATGTTCTGCTTCCCAACCGATTTTTAATCCGACGCATGTGAGCTGGAAACCACCTCCGCGAGCAGCCTCCCAGCCCAGGCTCTCCGCCTGATCGGCCCGAGGCCGGGGTCAAACCGTCCCAGCTGCCCACCCCGTGGTTCACAGAGTGGCCGCCATGCGGGCTTGTCACAGCGCCTGGGGGGTGGGCCTCCCGTGGACCTGACCGTGTATCAGCCAGGGGCCCGGTGAGCGAGGCCGGGCCGCACCCCTGCCCCACCCCTGCCCTGGCCCGGGACCTTCGAGGTGCAGCAGCGCCCACTGTCCTCAGAAAGGCTCCAAGCCACCAGCGCTTGTCACTCAGAGAGCAGGCGTGTGCACGCGTGGCCACACGCCGAGGACGCTGGGACTCCGTGCGTGACCGAGAAGGTGAAATTCGAGGCCCCCTGACGTGCCGTGTTTGTGGCACCTTCCCAAGTCCCCCCACTTTTACCGCCGTCCCCTCACCTGCATCACTGCCTCCCACCTCCAGCACAAGCCAAAGCCAGGAGGACGGGAGCTGGGCCCTCGGGGAGCAGGTGCCTGGGCCCCAGGGCCGCAGGCTTGGGACCAGCCGCAGCCGAGTTCAGTTCGCGGCGTCACGCGCAGCGGCCATGGCAGCCTCTGCAGAAACGAGGGCTTAGGGAGGACGCACGTCTCGCTGGCGTGTAACCTGCGGAGGAGCGGAGAGACGCCCGCCTACCCGCTCCGGCCCGGGTCTGGTTCCACCGCTGTCACCGTGTGGACGGTCGGCCTTGATCAAATCTGGGTGTGTTTTTTTTGTGTGTGTTTTTTAATAAGGGGGTTGGACCGGATACGGCGAGGCCCTTCCCGTCCTGAGGCGCTCTGTGAAGCAGGACTCGTTAGCGTCGACCTACACCTACCACACGGCGGAGGCGGAGTGACCACCTAGTTAGTTATCGCAGGAAAGAAAGGCGCAGGTGCTGTGTCCTGACCTGTTCCCGGTGCTGGGAGCTGCGGTGACACGCTGGGGCCTCGGACCGAGAGGAGGGGACCGCGGGCCGGACGACACGTGTTGTCCGTGGCCTCGGCCCGCGACCCGCCCCCATCTCACCGCCGGGCACCAGCCCTCGCCTCCGGCCGACCAGGAGGGGGCGGCCGCACGCGCCGGCGGGCTTTCCTCTCCCTCAGCGACTTCAGTTCACGTGTCCTTGAAGGCAAGTCGTGTCCGATTAAAAATACTGAAAACACTATTTTTCCAGAAGTCTGTAAAGTGGCAATTTGGAGAGAAAGTTTCCCTCAGAATCCCGGGATTCCCGTCTGCCTCTCGCGGGCAGAGCTGGAGGGTTATTCAAGATCCATTGTGGGTGGAGGAAGTGCGGAAGGGCGTCCGAGTCTAAACCGTCACGTGCACGCCCGGCCAGTGTGGCTCAATGGCTGAGCGTGGACTTAGGAACCAGGAGGTCACGGTTCGATTCCCGGTCAGGGCACCTGCCCGGGGTTTGGGCTCCATCCCCATGTGGGGGCATGCAGGAGGCAGACGATCCGTGATTCTCTCTCATCACTGATGTTTCTATCTCTACTTCTCCCTTCCTCTCTGAACTCAATAAATTTAAAAAAAAAACAAAATAAACAAAATGTCGGTGTGAGCGTGACCCGCAGCCGACCCTCTGAGGGCGCCTGAAGGTCATCGCCAGGTGTCCGACGCCCGCTACCTCGGCTGAATTTAGAAACCTGCTTGGATTACAACCCCGCCCCCAGGGCAGCGGTAATTCCAGACTGATGATTTGGGTGCAACGTATTTATCTGATCGATCTAATATTTCATTCCTCCCGCCGCGTGGGAAGGTCTCCAGCCCGGTCACATGAGAGCAAGGGCACAGCCTGTGACTCTGAGAACCACGGACCCGCGGGAACGAAGCCGGACCTCCATCCGGGCGGCACGCGCTTCCCTGTGCGTGGTGCGTCCACGGCCGTTTCTTTGGCCGGAAGTGGACCATGTGATCATTGCCATCAGTGGGATCTGTCCTGTTATTGATCAATCAGAAGCTGTTGCATAATTTAGAGATGCCCCCTAGCTTTTCCCAAGGTCACCCTGCGGCTCACCCTTTCTAACGAGGTCAGTATCGACGAGTTCCACGATCTGTGCCCACATCTGTGCACATGTGAACCCAAACGAACCACCAAGCTACTCACGTGCCCACAGACATCAGTTAACCGATTTGATCTCACATTCCTCCCAGCGTCTCCTTCCCTCCAACTCCAGTGTCTAAAGGTGGACGTTCTGGCCCGGCCGGCGTGGCTCAGTGGCTGAGCGTCATCCTATGAACCAGGAGGTCACCGGTTCGATTCCCGGTCAGGGCACATGCCCAGGTGGTGGGCTCGATCGCCAGTGGGGGACGTGCAGGAGGCAGCCGATCGGTGTTTCTCTCTCAGTGGTATTTCTGTCTCTCCCTCTCCCTTCCTCTCTCTTTAGAATATATAAAAACATTTTTTTAAAAAGGATGTTCTGTAACAGCAGCGCTGACCAGCCAGGAGTTTTCTAAAGGGTCCTGCACCCCCACCCGCCAAGGTGGGCACTTGGAGAACGCGGCCGCTGGACATGAAAGAGAAGGGGGGGTGTGCTGAGCGGCGGGGGCCAGAGACGCAGGCCCTGTCGGATTCGCTGGACTTGGAAGCACAGCCCGAACAGAACAAGGTAGCCATTGTGTGCTCCTCCATAAAGTCAGAAAACAGACAGCCAGCGGGCCGGGCTCCCCGCCAGCGTCCTTTGTGGACGGGTCAGCGGAGCAAGTTCAGAAAGCAGAGCGGCTCCGTTACAGTCCGGGCTCCCGAGCTCCCCGCTGGACACGCAGGTCCGTTTCCGCGTGCTCGAATTCCTGTAAATTTCCACCGGGCTGCCCGAGCAGCACTCTGAGTGAACGGCCGAAGCGCACCCGTGGGTCAGTGACAGAGCAGCAGCTTCTCCGGGGAGCCTACCGGAGGCTGGGACACTGACCAGCCCTGCCCTGCAGGTGCCCCGCACGGCGGTCAGACCGCCCGGTCAGTGTCTGCACCATGGCCCTCAGCCACGGCGCTCAGCCACGGCGCCCACCCTCAACACGATGGACAGGAGTGCTGACCGACGAGAATTCGCAGCCCAGCTCGCCCAGCAGGCTGAGCTGGGAGACCCTCATTACTAAGCAGTGGGAGACCCTCCACTGGCTCAAAGGCATGAGCCATGACCGAAGACAGAGATTTAAATCTCCCCCCCCTTCAACCTCACTGCACTCGGTACGTGGACAACGTTTTCCTGGGCGATGCACAGACTCTGAGCCACATGCATCGTAGTCTCCGTCTGCACACGCACCTTTTCACCACCTTGTTGCGTGTGATACATGACAGGAGGGTTCAACATGTCCCTAAACTTGCCGTCACTGACAGGGTTCCTTCCCTTGGGAAACAGAGCCCAGTCCAAGGCAATCGTGTATGGACTCAAACCTTTTACTCTGTTGGTCTCCAAGTATTTAAAATAAAACTAGAGGCCCGGTGCACGAAATTCATGGGGGGGGGGGGTGGTCCTTGAGCCCTGCTTGCACCCTCTCACAATCCGGGACCTCTGGCCCCTAACCGCTCGCCTGCCTGCCTGCCTCATCGCCCCTAACCACTCTGCTTGCCTGCCTCATCACCCCAACTGCTCGTCTGCCTGCCTGATCACCTCTAACCACTTGCCTGCCCGCCTGCCTGCTTGATTGCCCCTAACCACTCTGCTTGCCTCATCGCCCCTAACCACTCTGCCTGCCTGATCGCCCCAACTGCTCACCTACCCTGCCTGATCACCCCTAACTGCCTCTACCTCAGCTCCGACACCACAGCTTCGTCTGGAAGGTCATTTGGCTATCTGGTCTAATTAGCATATTACACTTTTATTACTATAATTTCCCAACTAAATAAATGCATACACAACACACACGCACACCATTTGCAATGAAGCAGGAGACAGACATCTACACTAATAAAAGAGAAACATGGTAATTAGCGTACAACCGCTACCCTTCCCATTGGCTAATCAGCATATCCTTATGCAAATTAACTGTCAGCCAAGATGGCGGGCCGGCAGCCATGCACTAAAGCGAACAGGGAGGCTTGCTTGCTTCAGTGACTGCGGACTCCAACGTTCCCCACCTGCCGCTGCTGGCTCTCAGCTGCAACTCTAAGCAACTATGTACTATTGTTGGAAATAAGAAGCTAAACAAACCCAGAACGGCTTCAGTCAGCCG
>NW_005871823.1:70960-74106 GCF_000147115.1 Myotis lucifugus | reverse complement strand
AGAAAAGTCAAGGGAGTGAGTATAGAAATAAGAGAATACAGTAAAATAAAAATATAGAAAATTGCTCAAGGGGGACGTACAGAAAGAACTATACCATATAAGGGGCATAATAAAGAAGCAACGGCAGAGGTAGTCCACGCCATTGCTGCACTTAAGAGTGGCATACCAATGTCTGATACTTGTGAACACACCCTCATCAGATCAAAATCCCATTCACGGAGACTTTAGTTTAAAATAAAAGCAGGCCCTGGCTGTTTGGCTCAGTAGATAGAGCATCAGGAGGCAGAATGAAGGGTCCTGGGTTCAATTCCGGTCAAGGGCACATGCTCGGGTTGTGGGTTCAATCCCCAGTGTGGGACATGCAGGAGGCAACCGATCCATGATTCTCTCTCATCATGGATGTTTCTATCTCTCTCTCCCTCTCCCTTCCTCTCTGAAATCAATAAAAATATATTTTTAAAAATAAATAAAATAAAATCCAGGCTGTGGCCAGGCACTGATCCATCAAGGACATATTCAAGGTCAAACTAAACATCTACTACACGCTCACATTGAGCAGATGTGAGCACTCGTTAAAACTGCCATTCAGCCCTGACCGGTGTGGCTCAGTGGATAGAGCGTCGGCCTGCGGACTGAAGGGTCCCGGGTTCGATTCCGGTCAAGGGCATGTACCTTGGTTGCAGGCACATCCCAAGTAGGGGGTGTGCAGGAGGCAGCTGATGGATGTTTCTCTCTCATCGATGTTTCTAACTCTCTATCCTTCTCTCCTCCTCTCTGTAAAAGATCAATAAAATATATTTAAAAAAACAAAAAACAAAAAACTGCCAGTCAGCCCAGCTCCTCATGAGGGCGGGAGCTGGTGGGCGATCCGCACTGGGACTGGGAGTCGAGTCCCTCAGCCTGCCTCGCTCACCCCGTGTGAACGGAAATAGTGCCATTCGTTTTTTCACAACCACATGTTGAGTGTGTATTTGATCAAGAATTAAATTAACTGCCCTAGCTAGTTTGATGCAGTCGGCCTGCGGACTGAAGGGTCCCGGGTTCGATTCCTGGTTGGGGCACATGACTGGGTTGTGGGCTCCATCCCCAGTGTGGGGCGTGCAGGAGGCAGCGAGTCCATGATTCTCTCTCCTCATTGATGTTTCCATCTCTCTCTCTTTCTCCCTTCCTCTCTGACATCAATAAAAATATATTTTTTCAAAAAAGAATTAAATTAACTACAATCACGAAACCACAGGCCAAACTCAATCTGGTTCAAACACTGTGAAAACTTCAAGGGCCAGAGAGAACCTGAATTGCATTGTCCAACTGATCATTTGGGTTTCGTTTCAAGATCTCCTCAGGTCAAATGTATTCTTTGCACCTTCAGAGCACAAATATAAGCGTGTGTTCGTTCACATGTTACTCGTACTGGGACGCATATCCTGATTATACAGCATCTGTTCTCCCTGGAAAGGGGGAGAATTTTTTCAAGTTTTTAATGATGTCCTACTTCTTTTAAAAAAAAAATATTTTCATTGATTTCAGAGAGGACGGGAGAGGGAGAGAGAGACATCAATGATGGGAGAGAATTATGGATCGGCTGCCTCCTGCACGCCCCCCACTGGGGATCGAGCCCACAACCGGGGCCTGTGCCCTGACCGGGACTCAAACCGGTTCGTAGGCCGATCCTCAACCACTGAGCCACGCCGGCCGGGCTGTCCTACCTCTTTTTTTGAAGATGGAATAATTCCACAGGCAACCAAAGCCCCTGGGAGCATAAAAATAAACACATTATAAAATCAATACCGGTGATTCAAGGTGTCTAAGCTGTGTCCGTGCGGTTCTGTGCCTGTGCCATGTCCCCGGCCCCGCGAGGTCCAGGGCAACCGCACAGCCCCCGCCTCGAACCTTCCATCCCTGTCTGCGCAGCGACCAGCTGCAGTGAACAGTCCTTATGCGAATGTTGGTGTTAATCTTGAGAGTCGTGAGTTTATAGATTATGCTGTGAGGTCAGCATCCGCTTCATCTCCCTGCCGGGAAGAAATGATGAGAAAATACAGGTCTGTCTCTACAACAGGGGTTTTCCTTCAAGAGCGGTTATTAAACACGTTTCGGTATAACACGTTCTATAAAAATGTCCTCCTACCAGTCTTTAGAGCTAGTATTAACATGCTCAGGCTCCCTAGCCGGGTTGGCTCAGTGGATAGAGCGTCGGCCTGCAGACCAAAGGGTCCCGGGTTCGATTCCGGTCAAGGGCACGTACCTGGGTGGCAGGCTCCTCCCCAGCCCGGGCCCTGGTCGGGGCACGTGCGGGAGGCAACCCATCGGTGTGTCTCTCTCACATTAATGTTTCTCTGTCTTTCCCTCTCCCTTCCTCTCTCTCTAAAAACCAATGGGAAAATATCGAGTGAGGATTAACAAAAATAAGTACATTAAATAAATAAATAAACACGCTCAGGGCTGCTCCCCTCGGCCAGCGAGCGACCTCCCAAAGCTGCCCGAGCCTGCCCTCCAGCCCCGGCACCACCCCACCCGAGGCCGGAGCCAGACCGGAGCCTTCTCTCTGCCAGGCGGGACCCTCCCCGCTGGACCGGCTGCTGGGACAGACTCTAAGTTACTGCCCTCGGTCCCCGGTCCTGCTGACGGATCCGACGGCGGACACTCCCAGCCGGTTCGTGAGGAACTCAACGCCGCGTCCTCCCCAACGCATTACACAGGCGGACGCGGTGCCTTCACCCCACACCCACCGACCAGCACCGCACGCCGGGCCGGGCACCGGCGGCACATGGAAGAGGCAAAGGCGTCCGTTCCCGACGCACATCCGAGAGCTACGGTAACCGCTGGCCACGCGACCTCGGCCACCCAGCTGGCCACCCTCCACGCGCCCAGCTCTGCTCCCTTCCCCACGTGGGCGCCAGCGGGGATGTGCTCGGTGGTGATGTGGGTGAAACGGTCGAGGCACTGACCCGCCTGCTGGCACACGGGGGCAAGGAGGAATGAAAGACGAACGAAGCGGCCCCAGGGCCGGGCGCGGCCACAAGCAGAGGACGCCGAGGGAGGCAAAGCCAGGCGACGGGTAGCGGGTGCTTCACGGGCCCAGTGTCCCCGGGAGCCGCCCTCACGCAGAGCAACGGGCGCTGTCCCCAAGGGCGCCCGTCCCCTCT
>NW_005871823.1:61582-70616 GCF_000147115.1 Myotis lucifugus | reverse complement strand
ACACTCACACACTCACACACACACACACACACACTCATACTCACACATACACTCACACACACACTCACACACTCATACACTCACACATACACTCACACTCACACCCACTCACACACATGCACTCACTCACACTCATTCACACTCACACCCACTCACACACACTCACATACACTCACACATATACTCACACTGACTCACACACTCACACATACACTCACACTCATTCACTCACACTCACATACACTCACACACTCTCATTCATTCATACTCATACCCACTCACACAATGCACTCACACACACTCATTCACTCACACACATTCACACTCACTCACACCCACTCACATAACTCACACATATACTCACTCACACTGACTCACACACTCACACATACACTCACACTCATTCAAGCACTCACACACACACACTCCTCTCTCTCTCTCTCTCTCTCTCTCTCTCTCACACACACACACACACACACCCTTCTGTGGCCTGGTGGGCCTGAGGCATGGTCTGGTCTGTGGGGAACCTCTTGCCCCCCCCCCCCGGCCCCTCCTGGCTGTGCTGGGCCTTCTCCCATCGGCTCTGTCCCCCCCTGACGGATCAGCAGGCCCCGGACCTCCCCAGGCACGGGGACTCCTCCCCTCAGGGCCTCCTCCCGTTCCAGTGCCGGGGGCTGCCGGCCTGTCATCTACACACTCACCCCCACCCCCCTCCGGCGTTCGCTCTGTTTCTTCGCGTGCATCTTTCCCTTGAACACATCCCACCTTCAGTGCAAATGCCAACCTTCTGTCGACCACACCAACACGGACACCACAAACATGACAGCTCCTCGCAGGGGCGCCCGCAGTGCCTCCCAGAAGCAGTGCGCGCCCCACTCCTGTCCGTCCACCGTAAACCACCGACCCGGCTCAGGGGACCCCCACCGCGGCCAGGAGGAGACCCAGCGCTCGGACAGGCCGTGAGGAAGGGCAGCTCGCCAGTTCAAGGCCTCGCCTTCCCTTTCCGTAACCTCTGGAGCCGAGTTCGCACCCCGTTCCCAGCCCCTCCCTGCGGCTGTAACTCCGATTTCTGACTCACTGGGCGACAGGGCAATGTTCTCGTCACACGTTCTCCCGTTTTACTAAGAACCCAGAGCATGTTCTGCTTGGCTGACTAGGAAGCACTTTGCCATTTAATTTTACCCTAAAAAGGAATCATCGATACGGGTGATGCCAGCTCCCTTCTCCACTGACATTTTAAAATGTCAGTTTGCCTGACATACGCGCCTTCTATTTTAATAACATTCGATCTCGGCTGCTTGGAGCTCAAATGCTGAAACCAGCTCCAATGAGGAGTCTGCTTTGTTCTGGAAGCCGGCGCGGCTCAGCTCATTATTACTAAGACCAGCGGCCCATGCACGGATTCCTGCACATTGAGAGGAAAATAATTAGAAGAAATGTTTTAATATCGCTATTTGCCCTTTCTCCCTCAGCGCCTGGGAGCCGGGCGGCAGACCCACCCCCATTGCAGACACCCGCCATGTTCCACGCTGCCCCCTGGTGGTCAGCGCACGTCATAGCAAGCGGTCGAACTCCCGGTTGCCCGCCCGCCCGAGGGGACAATTTGCATATTAGGCTTTTATTATATGGGATGAGGGGAGGCCGCTGTCTTTCTACTGAAGGAATCACAGACCCACAAGCTCTTGTTCAGCGAGAAGAAACGGCCTGGGGACCCTCACGCGTTGCCCACGCTCCGTGTCCTCAGTCCCCCGCACCTCGGCCACCTTTGCTTTGTGGTTGCTTTGTGTTGACGTCCCCGGGTTCTCTCTGTGGTTGCAGCAAAAAAACCCAAACTTTCAGGAGCTTCTAGAGTCACCCCCATATGCACTTTGGTAAACAGACTTCAAGTTAACCACCCAGCCCCGGCCGGTTTGGCTCAGCGGAAAGAGCGTCGGCCTGTGGACTGAAAGATCCCGGGTTCGATTCTGGGCAAGGGCACCTCGGTTACAAGCTCGATCCCCAGCCCTGGTCAGGGCATGTGAGAAGGCAACCAATGGATGGGTGTCTCTTCACATCAATGTTTCTCTCCCTCTCTCTCTCTCTCCCTCTCTCTCTCTCTTCCATACTCTCTAGAAATCAATGGGAAAATATCCTCGGGTGAGGATTAACAACAACAACAATTAACCACCCGTTTGGGGCCTGTGCAGCCCCCCACCTGCCCCCCCTCTTCCAGAGGCTCCTGGGGAGACCAGAGGACTTACCTGCTCTGACGCTACTTTGGGTGTTTGGGGGTCCAGGTGCCTGGAGGAGCTGGTAAATGGCGACACACTCCTCAGTCCACCAAGAACACGGCCCATGTTGTTAGTCAAACAGGACAAAGTGTGTCAGAACGGCGCCCCGGCGCCTGGTGGGTTGTCACGTATGAACAAGAAGCCAGTGCTACAGCCACAGGGACTGGGGACCGAGACGTGAGCCTCAGGGGCACAGAGCCGGCCGGACCGCTCCCTCGGCTACGCTCCTGCTCCCTGGGGGCCGGACGGTCCCGAACGGCCTGTCACCTGCTTACAGTTTCCTGCAAAGTCCTTCCAAGCCAGATGCCGGCCCGCAGGCACCCCAGCCTGGGCGGAGGGACGGCGTGGGCTTCCGAGTCCGACTGTCTGTCTGTCAGAGGAAGCATTTCTTTGCTGGGAGGTTTGGGGACAAACGGATTCGTCTTTCTAAGCCTCATTTCCTCACCTGAAAATGAGGTTAAAACAGCAGCCCCATCGCAAGAATCAATCATCACCAACAAGCCACCACAGAGCCCACGAGTCCTCCCGTGTCGCCGCCTCGGTCCCAGGTGCCTGGCGGACCCGACGCCCCAGCGCTGCCTCCTTCGTCCCTCATTTCAGAACCAGTGGGTCGGTCCCTCGGCTCCCGCCCAGAGGTGGCTCAGGATGGGGTCACCTTCAGAAGGAGGCCCTCTCGCTCCCCCTGTCTGACTCACCCACCATCCGGGAGCAAGTCCCGTCACCTACGCTCAGGGACCCCCAATCCCTAAGTCACCCCAAAGCATAACCTCATTCTCCTCCTGGGGTGTCACTTCCAGACTTAGTCCTGTGGCTGCTTGGGGGCTGCTCGGGCTGGCGGGCTGCAGGGCGGGGCGGTGGCCACCCCGTCAGGTACGTCCGTGACATTTCCCTCCCCAGACTGACGCTCTCTCCGCCCCACAGTCAGCAATTGGGGTGGCGGGGGTGGGGGGAGAGTCACGCTGGCCAAGAATCCATTCCACGCTGTCTTCGCTCGACACCTAAGGGCTGAAAGCGGCTGGCACTGCCTGGCACCAGGTGCCCTTGCCCACAAACCCAGTGTGACCATGTGACCATGTGACTGTGTGACCATGCCCTGTGCCAGGGATGACCCCCTGCCACAGGGACCAGCTCTGAGGCCTCCTGAATGCTGCCCCCCAACCCGTGGGCCAGGGCCGTCGGGCGCCGGCTGCAGCGACACAGAGTCCTGGGCAGAACGATCCTATGCTCTGAACTCCCATGCTCTCTTTTTAAAAATATATTTATTGATTCCAGAGAGGAAGGGAGAGGGAGAGAGAGAGAAACATCAATGATGAGAGAGAATCGTGGATCGGCTGCCTCCTGCACGCCCCACACTGGGGATCAAGCCCACAACCTGGGCATGTGCCCCGACCAGGAATCAAACCCTGACCTCCTGGTTCCTAGGTCAACACTCAACCCCCGAGCCGGCCCGGCCCATACTCCTCACTTATCCAATTTGTTTTCAGCTTCACGTACTACGGAAAAGACCCTCGCCTCTGTTAAGTCTGGTAAAATGGCCACTTGAAGTAACAGTGCAATAGAGCTGCAACCCTGTAACTTTAACATATTGAAAATGCAAGGGAGAAAGAGTAAAGAGACATTATCAAACACCTAAAACTGGGAATAACGCTTTTTTTTTGAGAGTTGTAGCACATGGACCCACAGGCACACGCATGTGCCATCCTCGCACCGGGACCCACAGGCACACGCATGTGCCATCCTCGCACAGGGACCCACAGGCACACGCATGTGCCATCCTCGCACAGGGACCCACAGGCACACGCATGCGCCATCCTCTCACATGGACCCACCGGCACTCGCATGTGCCATCCTCGCACAGGGACCCACAGGCACACGCATGTGCCCATCCTCGCACAGGGACCCACAGGCACACGCATGTGCCATCCTCGCACAGGGACCCACAGGCACACGCATGCGCCATCCTTGCACATGGACCCACTGGCACTCGCATGCATGTGCCATCCTCGCACAGGGACCCACAGGCACACGCATGTGCCATCCTCGCACAGGGACCCACAGGCACACGCATGTGCCAACCTCGCACAGGGACCCACAGGCACAGGCATGCGCCATCCTTGCACATGGACCCACTGGCACTCGCATGCATGTGCCATCCTCGCACAGGGACCCACAGGCACACGCATGTGCCATCCTCGCACAGGGACCCACTGGCACTCGCATGCATGTGCCATCCTCGCACAGGGACCCACAGGCACTCGCATGTGCCATCCTCGCACAGGGACCCACAGGCACACGCATGCGCCATCCTCGCACAGGGACCCACAGGCACACGCATGCGCCATCCTCGCACAGGGACCCACAGGCACACGCATGTGCCATCCTCGCACAGGGACCCACAGGCACACGCATGCGCCATCCTCGCACAGGGACCCACAGGCACACGCATGCGCCATCCTCGCACAGGGACCCACAGGCACACGCATGCGCCATCCTCGCACAGGGACCCACAGGCACACGCATGTGCCATCCTCGCACAGGGACCCACAGGCACACGCATGTGCCATCCTCGCACAGGGACCCACAGGCACACGCATGTGCCATCCTCGCACAGGGACCCACAGGCACACGCATGCGCCATCCTTGCACATGGACCCACAGGCACACACATGCGCCATCCTCACACAGGGACCCACAGGCACACGCATGTGCCATCCTCGCACAGGGACCCACCGGCACTCGCATGCGTCCATCCATCCATATGTGCACTCGTCGCACCTACGGCCGAATTCCAAGGGTGATTCTCAACAAAGAACCTACTTCAACGTGAGCTGCTCTGGGGATGCCCCGGTCCGAACCCACCACCCTGAGCTCCTGTCCTGGGAGCCGAGACGGCTCAGGGCGGTGCTCCTGCTTCCGGTGGCCCCGAGACACTCCCTCGAGCTCTGCTGTTCTGCGAGGTCATGACCTTGACCTGTGTGCCCCACGCACAACAGCGTCACGCTTTCGGTTAACACCAAGGACTGAGCGTCAGGAGTGAGCCCAGGGCACACGCCCCACACACTTCCCCAAACCAGCTCTGGGCGGGGGGCCGGAGGGGGGGGGCTGACCGAGGGCCCTGCGCTCGCAGCCATTAAACCAGGGACGAGGGGCTCCGGGGAGGGCCGGGCGTGATTCACTAGCCCTCCAGGGGCAGCCGCTCCCCTGAGCACCTTGGAGGGTCAGGTGTGGTGTGTTAAAGAGGAAGTTACTCTCACGCCCCGTGGACACAACAGCCGTCACAGGTCGTCGGCCCTGAAACAGACGCCGTGTGGCGTCCGGGTTCCCCCAGATCCGTGGGGTGTCAGTTACCGACCGAGGAGGAGCCGGGAGCCCGTCCCCACGTCACCCAAACGCTGGAACGTCGCGACTCCGCACACCGGGACGGGGAAAAGTGTCCGCACATCTTGTTGCTGTTTTATATGTCACGTGTGTGACGTCACCAAGTAATAAATACAGCTCCACCCTTTACCAACAAGGGGCCTTGTAAGTTACCGTTTTGCTCCGAACGTGCGCAGGAATAAAGTGAAAACATAAGAAGATTATTGCCTCGGTGCCAACAGCATCCACGCCGGAGAGCGGAGAGGTGCCGCCGTCGTGAGCAAGTCCTGCTCTGGCCTCGCGGCTCCACCACCCACCTGCCCACAGAAATTCTCCCCCAGGCGCCTTCTCCGTAAACATTAATTTACGTAAAAACCTACAGAAACGCACTCCAGGCAAAACACCAGGACAACTGTTCTGTGTTTATAACCCCATCGTATCTTTCAAATGAACCATGAAAGATATCTCAGTGCAGTCTCCGTGTCTGAGTGTGTCCGGGAGAGAGAGCGAAGTTACTTGAAACTCCGCCTGGTCATGGTGTC
Organism: Myotis lucifugus; assembly: GCF_000147115.1. Classification (NCBI taxonomy): domain Eukaryota; kingdom Metazoa; phylum Chordata; class Mammalia; order Chiroptera; family Vespertilionidae; genus Myotis; species Myotis lucifugus. The sequence goes on along the minus strand of NW_005871823.1, from coordinate 64,447 downwards.
TCCCGGGGTTTCCTCTCCACGAAGACTTAGACGCCATCCGTTCGTTTTTACCGAATTCTGCAGCGAAAGCAGCTCCCTCGTGGGGCTTTTGACAGTTAAGAGCTAAACGCGGGCCAGATTGCTGCTGACTTTGTGCCTGGGGATCCGCTGTCGCTCACACGATTCTCCCAGATCTGTTCACCGGGATCCTCCCTTCCGAGTCATTCCTTTATCCGGTATTTACTTCTGTTACGATGGACCCCTATGTATCCACTTTATTCTATGAGTTATAATTCGTTCCTTTCATTTAAAAAAATTTTTAATCCTCTCCCAAGGATATTTTTCCCATTGATTTCTAGAGAGAGTAGGGAGGGGGGAGGAGGGGTGTGGGAAGGGAGTGAGAGAAACATTGATGTGAGAGAGACACATCGATTGGTTGTCTCCACACGCACCCCTACTGGGGCTGGGGACCCTGCCACCCAGGTGCGTGCCCTCGACCAGAAATCGAACCCACGACCCTCCAGTCCACAGGCAGACGAGCCAACCACTGAGCCACGCCGGCCAGGGCGTCCTTTCCTTTTTATTGTCGATCCGATTTCTCTGTAGGAGGCCACGAGTGCCTTCAGGTTGCCACACCGTCCTTCTCAGCACTTTCTTCCCTAAATCAGTCAAAAGTTCCGGCTCCTTCTCCTGGGAAGCGATACTCGGAGGAGACCTGGGCTGCACTGCTCCTCGCCATGAGGCCCGCTGAGCCGCAGCCCCGGGGGACAGCCTCACGCGCACACAGGGCGCTTCTCTGCGCCTCCCGGCCTGCCTGCCACAGACAATGAGCTCCGACGTGCCCAACCCTGCGAGTAGGTAGATTTCCTTTCCTTCTTCCCACGTCAAAAGAGAGGAATCTGGCGGCACAATCACTAACATTTTCATGTGCGTGGTGCTTTCAAACGTGGTTTCGTTTTATTTTTTTATATACATACTAGAGGCCCGGTGCACGAAATTCATGCACGGGAGGGGGGATCCCCTCAGCCCAGCCTGCAACCTCTCCAATCCGGGACCCCTCGGGGGATGTCCAACAGCCGGTTTAGGCCCGATCCCGGGGCCAAAACTGGCCGTCGGACATCCCTCTCACAATCCTGGACCACTGGCTCCTAACTGCTCACCTGCCTGCCTGCCTGCTCGCCCCTAACTGCCCCCTTGCTGGCCTGGTCGTAGGCAGCGACCTTGTGAGAGCATGAGGGTTAATTTGCATATTACCTCTTTATTATATGGGACTAGAGGCCTGATGCACGAAATTCATTCAAGAGTAGGCCTTTCTTCCCCCAGCTGCTGGCACCGGCTTCCCTCTGACACCCAGGACCTGGGCTTCCCTTGCAGCCCTAGCTTCATCCGGAAGGTCATCAGGAAGGATGTCTGGTCTAATTAGCATATTACGCTTTTATTATTATAGATTTTTTATTGGTTTCAGAGAAGAAAGGAGAGGGCAAGAGAGATAGGAACGTCCATGATGAGAGAGAATCATGGATCGGCTGCCTCCTGCACGCCCCACACTGGGGATCCAGCCCACACCCGGGCAGGTGCCCCGACCAGGAATCGAACCGTGACCTCCTGGTTCCTAAGTCGGTGCTCAACCACTGAGCCACGCTGGCTGGCCACACATGGTTTCATTTGAACCCTTACACCTCCTCTGCGATATCTGATTGTTAATTATTAGAGTTAATCATCATTAACCCCGGTTCACGGGAGGGAAACCCCAGGCTGAGGAGCGGATCAGAAGGCGGGGGAGCCAGCAGGATGCTGGGCAGGGTCAGGCCTCCCGCACGGAGACACACGGGAGAGAAGGCGTTCGCGCCTGAGACGTCCGCTTCTGTCCCTGGCACCACCATCGTGTGACGACGCTGAAACGCACCAGCAAGTCCCTCTCATGCATCCCACTCCCCCCCGCCGCCCCCAGGTGAGGGCCGGCCCCCCTCCTGCCCCAGTTCCCTGTGCGGCTCCTCTAATCCGAGCGGACCTCTGGGATCACAGCGGATTACTGCCTGCCGCCCATGACCTCAATCCCCACCTCCTCCCAGGCTCACATCATCCCAGAACCGGCCAGGGCCTCTTAATTTTTGCTCCGCCGAGCCCTCCTCCCCCTGCAGGCTCTCCGGGTGGTCAGTTTTATTCCAACTGTTCCTCTCCGGACCCTGCTCTCCGACTCCTCGGTGTCCCCTGGGTGCTGCCCACCTGCCCCCGTACCCCTCGTCCAGCGGCGTGAGGGCCACGCGCCGTGAGATGAAAGCCCAGCACAGCCGGCCGGGTCTCTGCTGCGGGCTTCTCCCGGGACACGCGCCGTCGCTACCCACCCAGAGAGAAACGACGTGTTTTCACTCCGTCAAAGTCCTCACCGGGTCGCGTGTCGTGACCTGTGGCTCCGCACTCGCGCGGGAAGCAGGAGTGATCGCGAGTGGGAAATGGCCCTCACCCAGCACAGGAGAGAAGAGAATAAACAAGGAGGACCTAGAGCGCTTCTGGCTGCCCCGAGGGGACGCAGGCGAACAGGAGGCCTGACTGTCTGGGTTTCTTGCTCCATCGTGTTTCTCAGAAGTTCGAGGACCAGCGGGTGGGGGGACTAAGCTGTTTCCTGAGCCCCCCACGTCCACCCCCGCTAGGAATCCAGCCTCAGAGGGCTCAAGCAGAAGGCTGACCACAGCCACGGCGACCACGGAGGCCGCGCCCCGCGAGCTTCCTCTGGGGGCAGAGGCTTCTCATCTCATCGCCCCACGAAGCCCCCGCCTCCAGCGCAGCCTTCGAGCCGGGCAGCCAGGCTCCCGAAATGCTGCCCGTGTGGCGGTCAGCGCGCTCATGCTGCGCAAGCCCCTTCGAGATGTGACCGTGTCTGTGGTC
>NW_005871823.1:47469-61106 GCF_000147115.1 Myotis lucifugus | reverse complement strand
CCACCCGTCTCCCCACCGCACACACTCCCAGGCCCGCTTCATGCGCCCACTCGTCTCCCCACCACGCACACTCCCAGGCCCACCCAGCACCCACCCGCCTTCCCACCACGCACACTCCACCCTCACAGAAGTTTCTGTCTCCAGGTGACCTGCCCCACTTACACCTCATGGGTCCTTCGCTTGCGGGTGTGACACAGTTTAATGCGGCACCTGGCCCAGTTAGAGGAGGACCCCCCAGCAGCCCGTGAAGCCTCAGGCTGGGTGTCACCCTGCTGCGCAAGGACCAAGTGCCAGGGGCTGGGGTCCTTTACACGGAACCCCCCGGGGAATAGGCCCCCCCCCAATTTTCCCAGCCCCCCCCCCCCCCCCCCCCCCGGCAATCTGCAAAGTGACAGACACTCGGGGTCTCTGTGGGCTGTGAGTCCTGGTGTGAGTGGGACACAGAGAACTTCGTGGAAAATGAGGGGCCCGGCCGGCGTGGCTCAGTGGTTGAGCGTCGACCTGTGAACCAGGAGGTCAGGGTTCGATTCCCGGTCAGGGCACAGGCCCGGGTTGCAGGCTCCATCCCCAGTGCGGGGTGTGCAGGAGGCAGCTGATCCACGATTCTCTCTCATCATTGATGTTTCCCTCTCTCCTTCCCTCTCCCTTCCTCTCTGAAACCAATAAAAATATCTTAAAAAGTGAATAAGGGAACCACAGTACACGCCTTCTTGCAAAATGACTCAGATTAGCATCCGACACACACACAACCCCCGCACCGCTTGGCGGCCTCTCGCCTCCGTGTCTGGCCTCAGCATCTCCGGGAACACCCCAACTCCACCGCGGCGAGTCTCTCCCTCGCCATTTCTCCCACCAGGTAAAAGCGTACGGACACGAGGCCTCCTGAAGAAAACCTGCATCATGTTGTCAACACAGACAATCTCAAGTCCAACGGAACAACCTGGCTCCAAGTACCGTCGCTCTCTGTGAGCGGCCCATCCCCAGGGGGTCTGCGCTCCCTGCACAGAGGTGCCCCGTGTCCGCTCAGAACAGCCACAGTAAATGAAGGGAAACGAGGAGACGCCGCGGACCAGCCTCAGGCGCTTACGAAGGCGAAGAGAAGCAGGGACAGTGCAGACTCACACCGACCAGCAGCTCCGCCAGCTCGCACGGCCTCGGCCGGCGTCTCACAGGCAGAGCGGTGAGGTACTGCCACAGATCCTGGGTACGATGAACCGAAGGACTTGTATGCATGCATATAAGCATAACCAATGGACATAAGACACTGGGGGGTAGGGGAGGCCGGGGAATTGTCAAGGGCGGGGAAAAAAAAAAAGGAGACATATGTAATACTCTTTGTAATACTTTCAGCAATAAAAAAAAAAAAAAAGAAAGCCAGGTCTCCTGAGCTTGTGTTTTGGGGCGTCAGCAGCGCTGGGTGATTGTGTGTAAATGTCACGAATGAAATGAGCCCGTGCCTGCTGCTTCGCTGCCTGTTCTTCACAACCAAACCCTCGTCCACCCGCCTCAGGCGGAGCGGCTGGGAAGGTGGGCGGACAAACGGGTCCCAGGGCAAAGGTAACGCTGGATCTGACTGTGAAATAACAAAACGAAAGCAAATTCTGTGCGTTCATGTCTGTGGCGTCGATGTACTTTTTTAAATTTAACCTCAAGGTTAAATAGCTCCTTGGAAAAACAGACACTTAGAAAAGCCATTGTTATCCACAGTGAGACACAAAAAGAGAGGCCGCTGCCAGTCTTAACGTGGCTTTTTTCGGAGCCAACAATAAAGGAGTGAGTTAAAATTGGCAAGGAACAGGTCTTTGTGCAAAATCTGTATATATAAAAGGCTAATGTGCTAAGTGTCCCTCCCTCCATCCAACCGGTCGCTATGACGCACACTGACCACCAGGGGGCAGACGCTCAACGCAGGAGCTGCCGAGCTGCAGTGACTTAGCAGTGGCCATTCTCAGGTGACGCACCCTGAAACCAGAAAAGAGGGAGCTCTATTCCTTGCAGGGTCGCAGGATTCCACCTTCGGCCGTGGGTTATGTTGTTGCTGGGGCTCTGTCGGCCCTGAATCTGGTTTACTGCACACTTGCGTTTGCGTTCCATACCCTGTATGACAGCAACTTTGCAGAGTGCCCTCTCGCACTCCAGAACCCTCGGGGGATGTCAGAGAGCCGGTTTTGGCCGGACACCCTCAGGCCAGGCCGAGGGACCCCACCTGGCGGAGGGACCCCACTCACTCTGCAGATGCCCTTTCAGCCACGGCACGGGCCCAGGTGTGGCCGGCCGGGGAGAGACCGCAGGAGGTTGGCTCCAGGTGTGACCAGCCCATCTCACCCAGTCCCACCCCGACGGCCACCTTCTCATGAATTTCCTTTCAATGTGCACGAATCCGTGCACTGGGTCACAAGTGCATACATAAAGCCGAGAGACATCTATGAATGGGAACAGCACTATCCCTCCTCCCCAAGTCACAACGAGTTAGTGTGTCTGTAACTGTCCCCATGACCTTCTCCTCCCTAAGGCCACAGGCACTGCTTCCTCCCGCGCTGCCGTGACATGAGCAGCACAGCAACGATGCGCAAGGAAGGGGCGTCTCCGGAGAAAGGCTCCGTCGCACCACAGCGACCCTCCCCTGGGGAAGGCGACCAGGAAGTGAGGGATGGGAGGAGCAGGTGCCCAGAGGGTCCCAGAATCCCGTGCAACCCATGGGGACGCCCTTCCAGCTGCCATGAGGGCTGTGTGAGCCAGGGAGGGCGTGAGGGAGCAGCCAGGAAAATATTCATGTGAAAGACGAAACAGACACACGAAAGCCCGGGCCCCTTAGGCAGTGGCGAGCGAGAGACATGGAATGGGAACATCTGGCGAATTGGGGGAGACAATTCCTTGGTGAGTTGCTCATTGCTTCTTCCTCACCGACATCCACGCCATCTTATCAAACCCTGAAAAGATACAGAGATGTCTCCCCAAGCCGGGGATAAGCAACGTGGCTGTTGACTTGTGTTAGGAGCTCCCGCGTGCCTACATCTCCAAAGGCTCGAGGCCGCCCAGGCAGCTCAGCTACCCGTTCCATCCCAGGAGTGGATCCCAACACAGAGCAGACTGTGAATCACAACCTGGTGGCTTTCCTCCCAGGACTGAGCTTGGAGGCTACTCGAGACTCTCCGAGCCCAGCAACCCGGAGCTCACGCACACGCACACTCACGCTCACGCACACGCCTCACTCCTGAAGATCATCCCATCGGGGCAGAACCGTCAGGCGCAGACCACGAAGCCTCAGAGCGTCTCCCTGAACACCGCTCCCCCCCCTCCCCGCTCAGAAGTCATTGCTATAAGTGGACCAATTAGCCTCGTTAACTTTCCAGTGTCGCTGGAGTGTCTCTTAGCTGCACACGGGACATGTTCTCCACGGCAACTGAGGGTCATAGCCATCATTAGACATCGATCTGCTGTCGCTCCAACAGCAAAGACGGGGCACAGGGGCTGGTGGGATTGTCCTCCAATTCTGGGTGGGGTCACGGGAGGCTTAAAAAACACCTACATATATAAAAGCCTAAGCAACCATTATAACTGAACAACCAGAACGACCAGTTGACCAGTTGCTATGGTGCACACTGAACACCAGGGGGCAGAAGTTCGATGCGGGAGCTGCCTTCTGGTGGTCAGTGCACTCCCACAGCCAACCTCGCGTGGCCCCTACCCCCGGCAGGCCAACTCCTGTGGCCCCTTCCCCCTGGCTGGCCAACCTCCCACTGCCCCTCCCGCTAGCTGGCCAACCTCTCATGGCCCCCCTCCACCTTCCCAGCCCCCTCAATCAGTCCCGATGGGGGGCCCGGCCTGCCAACCTCCCGTGGTCCCTCCCCCCTGCTGGCCAGCCCCCCAATAGGCCTCGATCGCCAGCCTGAGGGACCCCACCTGTGCATGAATTCGTGCACCGAGCCTCTAGTATAGTTATAAACACATAGATCAATGCACCAGAATAGAGAGCCCAGTAAACCCAGGCCTGTGTGGCCAAGTAACCTGACAATGGAGGCAAGAACAGACAACGGGACAAGACAGTCTCTTAATAAATGGTGCTGGGAAAACGGGGCAGATGCATGAAAAAACGACACTAGGCTCTTTGCTTACACCTTCTGCGAAAATAAGCCTAAAATGGGTTAAACACTTAAACGTAAGACCTGGGACCACAAAACTCCTAGAAGAAAGCCTAGGCGGTAAACTCTCGGACGTCGGTCTCAGTATGCTTCCGGATAGCTCTCCTCGTGCCGAGGCAACAAGAGTAAACACATGGGATTGCAGTGAACGAAACAGCTCTCCGCAGCGAAGAAGAAACCATTATCAAAGCAAAAGACAACTTACAGGATGAGGGAAGATGTTAGCCAACGACACATCCAATGAGAGGTTAATATCCAAACTGTATAAGGAATTCACACAACTCAATATCAAAAATAAACAATTAAAACAACCCAATCAAAAATGGGCAGAGCTTGAATAGACTTTTCTCCAAGGAAGACACACAGATGTTTCTCACACTCTCACACACACACACACACACTCACACACACACACACACACACACACACTCACACACACACTCACACACACACACACTCACACACACACTCACACACACACACACACTCACACACACTCACTCACACACACACACACACACACACACACACACGGAAAGATGCTCATCATCGCTCATCACCAGGGAAACACAAATCAAACCACAATGCGGTCCCACCTGACACCTGTCCGAATGGTACCATCAATAAATCAACAAACGACAAGCGCTGGCGAGGACCCGGAGAAAAGGGAGCCCTCGTGCACTGCTGGTGGGAGTGCAGACGGGCGCAGCCACTGTGGAGAACAGTATGGCGTTTCCTCAAAAAATTAAAAATGGAACTGCCACATGACCCAGCAATTCCACCTCTGGTATTTATCCAAGGAAAAAAAAATCACTCATTTGGAAAGATGCGCGCACCTCTACGCTCACTGCAGCGTTATTTACAAGGCGGATGCAGCTAAGCGCCCACCAACAGACAACCACGGGGTGAAGCAGTGGGGGTGCGTGTACACGGGGAAGATGAGCCATAAAAAAAGAATGAAATCTTATCATTGTGACGACATGGATGGGCCTAGAGGGCATTATGCTGAGCGGAATAAGGAACATGGGGAAAGACAAAATGCTGTGTGATCTCACTTACGTGTGGACTCTAATGAACAAAATAAAGGAACCAACAAAACAGAAACAAACTCACAGACACAGAGAACACACTGATGGGAGGGGGCGGGACGGGCAGAAAAGGGGAAGGGACTGAAAAGTATAAACTTCAGGTGTAAAATACGTCCAGCGATATAAAGCCCACCACAGGAAAGACTCAACAATATGGTACTAACTGTGTACGTGACAGATGGCCACAGACTTGGCGTGGTGACCACATGGTAAGGTGCATGAATGTTGACTCACTGTGTTGTACACCTGAAAATAACATAAGATTGTGTGTCAGCTACAATGTAAAAAATCCTATATAATAAAAGCCTAATATGCTAAGTGTCCGGTCATCCGGTCGGCTGTTCAACCAATCAAAGTGCAATATGCTAATGATATGCTAAGGCCGCTCAACCGCTCGCTATGACGTGCACTGACCACCAGGGCACAGACGCTCCAACCGGTAAGTTAGCTTGCTGCTGGGGTCCGGCCAATCGGGACTAAGCAAGACGGGCGGGACACACCCTGGAGCCCTCCTGTGGTCCCTCCCCGGCTGGCCAACCTCCCGCGTTCCTCCCTGGCCCTGATCATGCACCGGTGGGGTCCCTCAGCCTGGCCTGCGCCCTCTCAAAATCTGGGACCCCTCGGGGGGATGTCAGAGAGCTGGTTTTAGCCCGATCCCACAGGCCAGGCTAAGGGACTCCACTGGTGCATGAATTCATGCACCGGGCCTCTAGTTTTTAAATAAGATAAAATAAATCAAGATAGATGATGGAGAGGTAGATTCCAGTCTCCTTTTCTCCTGTGCACCCCAGGATTCCAACTTGTGTACCCCAGGATTCTGATACTATGAATGGGCTGATGAGATTTTCCATGAAAAACATTTAAAATCACACGTCCGCCCTAGCTGGTTGGGCTCAATGGATAGAGCGTTGGCCTGCAGACTGAAGAGTTCCAGGTTCAATTCCGGTCAAGGGCACAGGCCTGGGTTGCGGGCTCAGTCCCCAGTGTGGGGCGTGCAGGAGGCAGTCGATCAATGACTCTCTCTCATCATTGATGTTTCTATCTCTTTCTCCCTCTCCCTTCCTCTCTGAAGTCAATAAAATATGTTTTAAAATAAAATAAAATCAAATCACACGTCAGATCTCAAGCAAAAGGATCACGGTCAAAGAGCTGACGGTCCCCCCAGCCATTCGGGCAGAACTCCAAAATTCCAGAAGCGCTTCATGTTCTCTTCTCTCTCTTAATAGACAGTGACCATCCCTACGTAAAAGCAAGTATTCCTTGTCAAGAAGAAATCATTGTGAGAAATACAAATGAAGAAGGGGGACGTCGTGGGAAAATATTAACACAAAAAGAGCATTAAATATGGTGTGAGTAGAGTTCTTAACTTCCTTGTGTTTTCACTGATTCCTACAGGACTTCGACAAAACATTCTCCGTATTCTTCACGATGTCACAATGGCCTGTAAATGGCATTATTTTTACCCAAGTGATGCATAAGGTGACTAATCAAGTTAAAATTTGATCATAAAGGAAACTAATGAATTACTTTTGATTTTTTAAAAATATTTCTTATTGATTTTTTACAGAGAGGGAGGGAGAGGGATAGAGAGTTAGAAACACCGAGGAGAGAGAAACATCGATCAGCTGCCTCCTGCACACCCCCTACTGGGGATGTGCCCGTAACCAAGGCACATGCCCTTGACCGGAATCAAACCTGGGACCCTTCAGTCCGCAGGCCAACGCTCCATCCACTGAGCCAAACCGGTTAGGGCTACTTCTGATTTTCAAAGATTAAGACATTTCTATGAATCAGGTTAATATAACAAAAGGAGGAAAAAATGTAGACTGAGTTGTGTTTAGAGATTTTAGATTCCGAAAATAAATACACTCAGTTGTAGCTTTTAAGATTAAGATCCTACTTGCCTTTGAACAGCCTCCTTAAACACCCACCTCAAGCCACGTGCGTGGGACTATTTGGGCCTCAGCCCCACCCACTGGACGGCCTGTCCCCTAAGCTAATCGCCAGTCCCCCACTCAGTGGTCGAAAGAACGTGTTCATCATCAAAGCCTAATAAAAGTTCAGACGTACTGTGCCGGCAAAGAGTGCCCTTGACAGTGCAAGCTGCTTGTATAAAATATTTTTGGTGCCAAGACAGGGTTTGTGAGTTGAGTTGAAAGGACATAGAAGGGAGTGTTAAGAAGAATAAAATGGGTTTGTTTTTTTAAAAATCATGTTTCTGCTCTGGCCGGTGTCGCTCAGTGGATAGGGCGTCGGCCTGCAAACTGAAGGGTCTCGGGTTCGATTCCAGGTCAGGGCACAGGCCCGGGTTGCAGGATTGATCCCCAGTGTGGGGCGTGCAAGAGGCAGCCAATCCATGATTCTCTCATCATTGATGCTTCCATCTCTCTCTCCCTCCCTTCTTCTCTGAAATCAATAAAAATACATATATAACAAAAATTAAAGATCATGTTTCTATGGCAGCCTCCACATGTAAACAGATGTGTCAGAACCTTTTATTTCTGCTCAAGTGGGAAAGCAAATCAACAAATCGCAGAAATCTCCACGTACAGTGGCCACTGGGACGTGAGGGCCCATGTCCGACGGAGGGCGGCGCCCACGCCTGCCAGTGGCCGTGGGCTCTGGAGCGCTCCCACGTGGACAGGGTGACAGGAAGCTCCAGACAGACAACTGGATGCTCCCAAAATGTTCCTGGGATTTTCCATGTGGAGGGTTCTAGAAGGCCGTGCGTCACGCAGGCCGACCCGTTCTGTTCTGAGTGGTATTTCCGATGACACCACTTGGTTTGCTGCCCAGAAATCTGTGTGCGTGTTCTGGGCTGACAGCCTGGCGTGAGCTCCTTTCAGAATCAGGCTGCTGAGCGCCCAGAAACTCTGGGCAGAATGGATGGATGGACGGACGCCGGGCTACCCACACTCCTCCCACCCGACGGGACACCCACAGGCCACCAGGCAGCGTGGGCGCGGCAGGCACTGCACCGTCTATTTACCACTCATTCTTTAACACGATTCCACGCGTACGCGGTATGTGCCTCTCCATCCTTGCAAATAAGACTTCCTTCCATTTTCTTTTTTTTTTTTTAAATATATTTTATTGATTTTTTACAGAGAGGAAGGGAGAGGGATAGAGAGTTAGAAACATCGATGAGAGAGAAACATCGACCAGCTGCCTCCTGCACACCCCCCACTGGGGATGTGCCCGCAACCCAGGTACATGCCCTTGACTGGAATCGAACCTGGGACCCTTCAGTCCGCAGGCCGACGCTCCATCCACTGAGCCAAACCGGTTTCGGCAACTTCCTTCCATTTTCAAAAGGGTGCCACCATCATCACTTTAAAAGTCTGCACCTCGGCCCTCGCCCCTGGGGGCTCTTGGTTGGAGCATCTCGTTGTACACCGAAAGGTGGTGGGTTCAATTCCAGACAGGGCACGAACCCAGGTTGTAGGTATGATCCCTGTTTCGGGCGCATGTGGGAGGTAATCAGTCAATGTGTGTCTGTGTGTGTGTGTCTCTCTCTCTCTCTCTCCTCCAACTCCCCTTCCTCTTTCTCTTAAATCAATAAAAGCCTATCCTCATGTGAGGATTTTTAAAAAATCGTCATCTCTCATGTCCCCTTGCAACTTGGTGATTAACCCATTATATATATTCAATAAGTATTCTCATTGTCATCAGTTTAATAAGCAGAGATCAGAAAAATATGGGGGCAGGGGGGCCTCCCAAAGATGTCCTTGAAATAATAAGCCTTAATCCCTCCAAAATAATAATCCTATATAATAAAAGGGTAATATGCAAACTGACCCTAACAGCAGAACGACTGGGAATGACTGGTCACTATGACACACACTGACCACCAGGGGGCAGACGCTCAGTGCAGGAGCTGCCCCCTGGTGGTCAGTGCGCTCCCACAGGGGGAGCTCTGCTCAGCCACAAGCCAGGCTGACGGCTGCCAGCACAGTGGTGGTGGCGGGAGCCTCTCCCACCTCCTCAGCAGCTCTAAGGATGTCCAACTGCAGTTTAGGCCTGCTCCCCGCTGGCAAGTGGACATCCTCCGAGGGCTGCCGGGCTGCCAGAGGGATGTGTGACTGCCAGCTTAGGCCCAATCCCCCGGGGAGCGGGCCTAAGCCGGCAGGTGGGCATCCTCCGAGAGGTCCCAGACTGCGAGAGGGCACAGGCCGGGCTGAGGGACCCGCCCCACCCCCAGTGCACAAATTTTTGTGCACCGGGCCTCTAGTAATATCCATAAAAACAAAAGCAAAGAGCTGATCAGGACCTTTCTCTACGACAATCAATGGAAAGGACTTGAAAATTTGCTTTAATTCTCCGCTTTATCCCACGCAAAACCACCTTTCCGTGCCGGCTGCATACATGCAAATACGCAGACACATTTTAAAGTCCTAATTTAAAAAAAAAAAAAGAGGAAAGAACGCTGATAAAACCACAGTCCATCAGTGACGGCAACGGCTGCATTTCAGAAGCCGACGTGGACTTCTCATGGCTCATTTTCTAAGAAATCTCATGAGGTATTTTGGTGCCGTTACAACAGAATCGCCACCTCGAATGTATGTAGTTTCCTCTCAGATATGTCCTCTGACGTATTCGTACACTAATTAGATTCTCTTAGTTGTAGGAAGCAGTTGGAGGTGAAGGAAGTGAGGCCTCAGCAGACTGAGTGTTGAGTTACTGGGCTCTACCTTCTGTGTAGGAAGCCCATCCTCTATTTTCCTCCAAAGAACTTTTTTTAAAAAATTTTTAAACAATATATTTTATTGATTTTTTACAGAGAGGAAGGGAGAGGGATAGAGAGTTAGAAACATGGATGAGAGAGAAACATCGATCAGCTGCCTCCTGCACACCCCCCCACTGGGGATGTGCCCGCAACCAAGGTACATGCCCTTGACTGGAATCGAACCCGGGACTCCCCAGTCCGCAGGCCGATGCTCTATCCACTGAGCCACACCGGTCAGGGCCAAAGAACTTTGGAGCCTGGGTTCCCAGCCCAGCTCTGCCCCAAACCAGCCGCATCTGACTCAGCACATTCCACAACGGGTGACGGGCGGGCTGTTCCCAGGATGGAGTCATGGTGGACATGGGGCCACACTGGCACCTGAAAATACATCATCAGCTTTTCACGGGGAGTAGGAGCCCAGGCTTTGTCATCGGACAAATTAAAGTCACGGGAAGGGTTTCTTCAGCATCAGGGTCCTAAGGACAAGGCATACACATGGCCTCTGACGTGGGACAGTGCCACTGCGTGTGGCAGCCATGACGATGTCTTGGAAAAGGGGTTGCCCGTGCTGAGAAATGGAGAACATACCCGTTTATTTGAATATAACCGGTCATTTTGTTTAAATGAGGAAGATTATTTAAAGACTAGAGGCCCAGTGCACAAAATTCGTGCACGGAGGGGGGTTCCTCAGCCTGGCCTGCACCCTCTCCAATCTGGGACCCCTGTGGGATCAGGCCTAAACCAGCAGTCGGACATCCCTCTCGCAATCCGGGACTATTGGCTCCTAATCACGCGCCTGCCTGCCTGATCGCCCCCAACTGCCCTCCCCTGCCTGCCTGATCTTGCCCCCAACTGCCTCTGCCTCCGCCCCCACCACCATGGCTTTGTCCAGAAGGAAGTCGGACATCCGGAAGATGGCTGGTCGACCAGGTCTAATTAGCATATTACCCTTTTATTAGTATAGATATGCTTTGCTTTCAAGGATGGGAGTGTGTGTGTGTGTGTGTGTGTGTGTTGTTTTTTTTAACCAGCCCCTGAAAATAATTTACTTCCCAAATTAAAAAAAAAAAAAATAGTACAGTTGAGAAATAGCGTGTGGTTGTGGAAAGAACATTTTACTTGAAAGCTCTCTTTAGAACTGCGTCTCACAAGCGTGTGAGAAATTGGATGAAGCCACTTAATCATTCCTTCCAGCATCCTCCTCAGGCCTACACTCTTAGACCCCACCCTGGACGCGAGCTATCTGGACGTAAAAAGAAATGACTTAAATTAATGTCAGCTAATAACGTCCTCTTCTCCCTATAAAAAGCTAAGATGTCGATGTACTCGTTTAAGCAAATAAACGCTAAATTCGTTCGTTTCAACGCATCTTCGCCGTGGACCATTTGCTCACAGCTTACTGCTGCTCCAGCTCGAGGAGTAGGACACAGATACAGCACACATTGGTTCTCATCTAGTTCGACGTTAGCTGCCCAACGCGTGGCCCAGAGAAGCCGGGACGCGCTACCCCGCGATCCAGTCTGCTTCTCGTGCGACTGAGAGCAGGTCCCGCAGGACGTGAGTGTGGCCACTTAAAGACCACGCCCGCGAGGACTGGGCAGAGGGGCTGCAGCCTCGCTCCCAACACGTTTCAAGTTCACAAATAATTAAAATTGATTTTAAAACGTGTCATGGAGCACAAAATCAGCATGCAAAGATAAGTTTCTAATTCACAGGAAGCCCACACAAGAATATTAAAAATAAACCCAAATATGAGGCTACTTCATTGACTTGTTTTCAATACACAATAATTTTCACTTGAGTGAAAAAGCTCTTCAAAATCAGCCTCTTTGTGTTTTTTTTAAGCTTTACTGCTGGCTTTTATCCACAGCGGGCAGGCCTACCTGAATTTGGGGCGTAAGCAGGCTCGTCTGAAGGGCACGTTAAGGATGAGCGTGTGCGTTACATGATGCACAGTGTCTGCACGGCTGAGGTGGCCCATGGGTAGCAAATGGCACCAGGAAACACAGCACAATAGTCTTCGGTCACTTTCTGGGAGGGAGCTCAGGGAGCCACTAACCCGCCACCATCCACCATCCGTGTCCATTTCCTCACGAACTGCCTTAGGGAATGATGGGGAGACGTCTCTTTCTTCTCTCAGACCACATTTCAGAGCTGGCTCCGTGGCCATGTGTGTGTGGGGGGAGGCGGGGGGGGGGGATGTGAGTCTAGAAAATAAACCCGATTCCGCTGAGAACCAGCCCCACGCCAGCCTCCGAGAGCTGTGAGCACCCACACAGCGCGCCTGCCTCACCGTGGGAGGGGAGGACCACCCACAGGTGAGTGTAAAAACCAGAACAAGGACAAGCAGTCACTGCGCCGTGATCCGCCCTGATCCCCCATTTCCCGGGGGTCTGGCCGAGGGACAGCATCCAGATAGGAAGCCAGGAGGACCCTGTCACATGACCACACCATTGACCGTTCAGAGCAATGCGGCCCCAAGCCACGGGCACTGTCCCACGGTCACGGCGTGAGCTCTCCGTCGTCACGCAGCACAAGAAAGGGCACAGATCTAAGAAACAGGCTGGGTGAGCAGGAGGCGTCCCGTGTGTGCCAGGCCCTCTGGGGACGCGAGTTACTAGCTCAGAGCTGGACATGACAGCGTCCTGGCCAGGAAGCGGCAGGCTACGTGGAGGACACGAGATGAAGGTGGTGCAACCCCGAGAGTGCGTGCAGCCATGGGCACGGAGAGAATCAGAGCCGGAACGCGGGCCTGGTGAGGAGGGAGCCGCTGCCTGGGAAGGGCCCGGGCACCTCTGATGCCACAGAAAAGAACCAACAGCCCTGGCCGGTGTGGCTCAGTGGACAGAGCGTCAGCTTGCAAACCGAAGGGTCCCAGGTTCGATTCCGGTCAAGGGCACGGAGCTGGGTTGCATGCTCCTCCCCAGCCGGGCCCTGGTCGGGGCGCGTGCAGGAGGCAACCAATCCATGGGTCTCTCTCACATGGATGTTTCTCTCTGTGCGTCTTTCCCTCTCTCTCCCAGTCTCTGCAAAAACCAATGGAAAAATACCTTCGGGTGAAGATTAACAACACAAAACAAAACAAGAAGGAACAAACGCACCTGAAGCAAGGCCTGGGGAGGCCAG
This sequence comes from Myotis lucifugus, assembly GCF_000147115.1. Lineage (NCBI taxonomy): Eukaryota > Metazoa > Chordata > Mammalia > Chiroptera > Vespertilionidae > Myotis > Myotis lucifugus. The sequence continues at coordinate 48,024 of NW_005871823.1, read as the reverse complement.
ACAGACAGTGGAACCCGGCGATGCCCGCTAATTCACCGTGTGTGTGGCCTGGTGCCCGTCACGGGCCCTCAGGGGTGGTGGCATGGCAATGCGCTGAGTCCCGGGGTCGGTGGGAGCTCAGCTCCATGGGGGTCCTCGGGTGTCTTTCCAAAAACAGGGCGCAGACGCCCCCCAGGTGGAAAAGGAGCCCCCCTGTTAGCACAGAAGGACCACAGGCTCGGAGCAGAGGACACGGTGAGCACACGGACCGCGTCCCTCACCCCAGAGAGCAGCGCTCAGCACCGGCTGGGGCACAAACACCGCTCCGGCCCCCAGCGCCACATGCCCCGCAGCCCCTCCCACAGACGCCCTGACCCACTTCATTAATCAGGCGTTTTACGGGAGCCTCCTGCCCGGGGCCAGGCCCGGCTTCACCGAGTGGTGGGATGATCTCCAAGCGAAAGAAAAGCAGCATCTGACAAGAGGCCATAATTCCACAGCTGAACGTAAAGGGGACTCGCATCCACCCGTCTCTCCTACCCCTGAGTCGTGGCACGTAACGCTATGGTCCGAGAA
>NW_005871823.1:38004-46379 GCF_000147115.1 Myotis lucifugus | reverse complement strand
CTCGGCCTTATGCAGCATCCGCGGCCGCGCGCCCGGGCCGCAGCCACAGCACCTGCCGCGCCAGGTGCGTGCGCCCCCCGCGAGCGACCGAGCGAGCGCCGCGTCCCCCCCGCCCGCGGCCCGCGTGGGCGTCACTGCGGCAGCCCCGCCTCGCCGCCCGGACTGCAGACTGCGGGCCTCCCCCACGGCGGATCGGTGCGCGGGGCTCCGTGCGGGGCGCGCACAGCCCTGCCTCCGCCGCCGGCCCGGCCAGTGCGAGGCGCCCGCAAGGACGGATCACGCGGCTTCGGGAGGCGCCGCCGGGGACCCTGCCACGACCCGGGGCGCGTGGGCGGGCGGGTTCCAGACCACGCGGGGCCGCTGGGGGCCCGTCCTGCAGGGACAGGCCTGGGAGGGAGGGGGAGCCGGAGATGCTCCAAACCACGCACCCTCGGGAGGCAGGCGGGACTCGGGATTCCCAGGGTTTTTGTTAAATCCACATGGACACCCAGCGAGGTGTCTGCGAGTCCCCACCCAGAGACCAGCGAGAGGAGACGGGGCTGGACCCGGGAGCCCGCGAAGGCCAGGTTTCCCATGGCCTTTCCTGGCAATTCCCAGAACCTGCCCAGCTTTATCACCGCCCGATGGGGTGTCCCCCATTTCCTGGTCACGCACCCCTGGACCCTCGGGACAGTCAGGACACGGGTGCGGGGTGGGCTGGGAGCGCCCCGTCCCCATACACCACGTCCCAGCTCTGACATTTGAACAACGCAGCCTCCTCATTATTAAGAAAAAAGTAAAGTGATGTTCAACGCGCTCTTAGGAAATACGGTTTTGCCAGTGGGGAATGAAGTATGGTAGCAGTCATCTCAGGTAGAAACTATAGTTTAACTTTGACCCTGCGGTTTGGTTTCTGTACTTACTTGTTTGCTAAAATAATAGAAAAGTTATTTTGATTTTCTGGATTATATAAATCACCCCATTCGATTGAATACCCTATTGATTGTACTGTGACTATCCCATGGGTTGTGGTTACACTGGTCTTAGGAAGCACATTTTCCTGTACCTGGGAAGGACAGCACAGTTATCCCAAGGTCAGAGGGCTCCAATTAACGCATCCCTGTTGACGCAGTGTTCCCGAGACCCAAAACTGTGATTGAGATAACATGCTTAAGTCTGACCAGGATCCTCATTCCAGACCCGAGGGCTCTAGATAATGTGTTTCTGTCAATTCAGTGATCCGGAGACCCAAAACTGTAATTTAGATAACACGCTGCTTCTGCTTCTGTAAACTGCTTTTTTGCAAACCAGGTTCCTCATTCCAAACCTTGGGATGTAATCAATACCTTTGTGATCTTTGCCTATATAAACCCGGTGTTGCGGACATCTTATCACTATGAGATTTGGGGAATGGCCCCTCATAGTCCCGGATTGTAATAAATGTGACTCTTTAAAAAAAAAAAGAAAAAAGAAAAGAAAATATGGTTTTGGATGGACCCCAACCCCTAAGACACACCTGCCCAGACACATGGAAGATGTCAGGGTGCGTTGTGGGCACCACACGAAGATAAGACAGTAGCTCTTCGAGGAGGGAAAGTACTCGTTTTCTATGCTGGGCATGGTCCCTACGCATTATAGCTTATCTATATATATAAAAACCTAAGCGACTGTTACAACCAGACAACCGGCTGGTAGCTATGACATGCACTGACCACCAGAGGGCAGATGCTCAACGCAGGAGCAGAAACCACAGGCATGGAAACATGGAACAGACTGATGAATCTCAGAGGGAAGGGGGGCAGGGGGAGGGCGGGAAGAGATTAACCAAAGATCTTATATGCATACTAGAGGCCTGGTGCCCGTGCACCAGTGGGGTCCCTCGGCCTGGCCTGTGGGGATTGGGTCGAAACCGGCTCTCCGACATCCCCTGAGGGGTCCTGATTGCAAGAGGGCGCAGGCCAGGCTGAGGGACCCCACGGGTGCATGAATTCATGCACTGGGCCTCTAGTCATGTTATAACGTAGAATTTTTCTCTTTTACCTAAACAAGGTGGAAGCAGTGAGGTTAAGCAAATACCCTACCAGGAAGCAGGTGCACTCGGCGGTAGGAGAGGATCAAGCTGGTTCCAAAGCCAGTCAAGCCTGGCAGGCGTGGCTCAGTGGTTGAGCGTTGACCTATGAACCAGGAGGTCTGGGTTTGATTCCCGATGGGGCACATGCCCAGGTTGTGGGCTTGATCCCCAGTGTGGGGCGTGCAGGAGACAGCCGATCCATGATACTCTCTCATCAGTGATGTTTCTATCTCTCTCTCCCTCCCTCTCTCTGAAATCAATAAAAATCTATATATATAAAAGGCTAAGCGACCAAACCACCGGTCGACCCGTCACTATGACGTGCACTGACCACCAGGGGGCAGATGCTCAATGCAGGAGCTGTTCCCTGGTAGTCAGTGCGCTCCCACAGCCGGAGCACCACTCAGCTGACCCACAGGCACTGGAAGCTGAGCAGCGGCGGCCGCAGGTGCAGCGGGGCCAGGATGAGCAGGAACCGCAGGCGGCGTTGGACTTCTGGTTCCGGCCTGATCCCCACAGGCCACGCCGAGGGACCCCACTGGTGCATGAATCCGTGCACCGGGCCTCTAGTATATTAATAAAAATTTTTTTAAAAGTCAGCCAAAGTGGTGAACCAGCCTAAGCGTGGCCAGCAGGGGGCGCCTCCGGCCCACAGGACAGAAGGGGGCACAGCCCTGTCTGGCGTGGGCAGCTGGGGAGTCATCGTCTAAGAAAAGCCACCCTCTTATCCGACCAGCTTTGGAAATCTCGTCCGTATTTACAAGGAAACACACACACGGGCTTCCTGGGAAGAGAGCACGTGGGCCTGGGGAGGCCCCTGTGTCTCCGGAACCAGGTGGCCGCCTGCCACTCGCCGGAACAGTCACATCTGCCCCCTGACGTTCTCCAGGACCCTCCCTCGGCTGTGGCGGGTCCGAGCGGCCACCAGGAACCGGGCGGTTCCAGGGAAGCCGAAGACGACCACCGGCCTCCCTTTCCTTCTAAATACTTGGTAAAAGGCGTTTACAACCACGCAAGCCCCACTGGACACGTGCACGTCCCAGTGAACCGTGGCCGAGCCTCCTCCCTGGTCTCCCGGTGAGAGGGTGACTCGGGGCGGCCTTCCCCCGCCCCTCTGAGCCTGTCCCTCCGTCAGGATCCCCTCTCCTGGGCGCAGGCCGCAGAGGGAGGGCCTTGGGAGCACCGCCAGAGGAACGTCCAGAGAATGGTTCGTCTCGGAGCCTGTCCCGTGCCCCACACCCTCCTTGTGAAGCTGCACGGAGTCCACGTAGGGATCCTTTCTGACGCCGGGGAAAAGCGCGCATTTAAGCCTTCCCTCGGGTGATCTGTAAACAGCTCTGGGGCGTGGCCAACAGGCTCTCAGTCCGAAGGTTCTGTCTCTTTATTTTCTCGTGAAGAAAAGGCAACGAGTCGGGTGTGTCTGCTGGATGTCAGCTCGACACGCGTGTCCCACAGAGCACGGTGGCTGCCAGGTCTTTATAAAGCAACACACCCCTTTCGTCTTCCTCCTCCTGTATCTTTGGATGCGACACATAGACGCAGAGTCACTGTGTTTCCGTGGCTGAGGGCCCTGGGAGGCCCGGGGCTGAGCCTCATGGGCCCCCCTCCCCGCGCCCTTCCCCCTGGCCGTCTGCAGGGGCAGGACCTCCAACCTGCCCCGCCGGGGGCTCCCCTGCTCACATCCCACACAGGAAACCCAGGCCGTGTGAGCACATAAAGCGAAGCCACCGGGAGCCCTCGTGAGCCCGTGGTCTCAGCCACCTGGTCCCGGAGCAGAGAACATGCCGCCTCACACGTGGTGGGAGGCAGCTCCAGGGACCAGCGTCTCCCGGGGTAAGGCCTCCCTCCGCAGCTCACCCCGCCCGATCCTCACCGTCAGCCCTCCCCGGGGCCCAGCTGCTCCAACGTCCCTGTCATTTCTGTTTGGAAGGAAACCAGGGTCGGTTTTCCGAAGGAAGAGCGGTGGACACTCACCAGCTGCGCTCGGCACAGACAGGGCACCAGCGTCCAGTCCCAGGGGCTGCGGGCCATCCGCGTGCCGCCCGAGCCCCAGCAGAGGCGGTGCCCGTGGCCTCCCGCCTGGCAGAGTCCGCACCACCAGAGCCCCTGCCGCCCAGGGGACGGGCCGGTCTGCCTCCCAGGGCTCAGTGTGCAGATGCAGACATGAGAGCCAGCGGGCGGCGTGCCCTTCGGAGAGGACGCCCTCCCCTGGGGACGGAGGGACGCTGGCCATTCGCTTGGTCAGTGTCCAGCCCTCACGGATCCGTCAGGGCGTGTCCATCACCGAGCTGCCCCGGCCATCAGCCCCGCCCGGCACAGCGAGCTGTGGCCGCCGCAGACCCAGCGGGAGGGAGGGCGGGCGGGCAGGGAGAAACAGCCTCAACAAAGACGCTGGGACCCCTGAGCGGGGAGCCGTGCTCCCTTGAGCCGGGAGCCCAGTTCCTCTCCACCAGGTCGCGGGCGCTGACCCCTATGGAGGCTTCGAACCGTCGGGAGAGGGAACTGAACAGGCAGCGACAGTCCTGGAGCGGCGCCCCTTTCGTTTCTCCTGAGCCACAGCCCACAGCCCACCTGACAGCAAACGGAACGGAATGGAGCAGAGCCTGCTAGCAGCACAGCAGCCGACGTCCCGCCGACACGTTTCTGTGGAGGTGACGTGGCCACAGGGACGATGCCCAGGTGGCGTCCCACCTCCGGCCCCAGGGCAAAGCGACTATTAACTGCAATTCTTTATGTGAGTCCAAATTTAAGCCACGCGTATCTTACATTTTCTTGAGATGGCTTATATTGAAGTTATATGCTGCGTATAAGTCAGTAAGGCTTAGGGGCCCGTAAGCGTGAGCTTAACCGGCTGGGCGGAGCGTCTCCACCTTTCATGGACCAGGAATGACAGTTCTGTTAACTCCGTATTCCCGGCCTGTGAATTATTAGCAAAACTACCTCAGTATTTTTCAAACTTGACAATAGAAAGAGGTCAACTGTAGCCTTAGAGGATGTCAGAGTCTGCTGAGTGTCCAATGTCAGATCAGCCGGATGCTGCGGGGTTCCTGCCCGGAGCCCTTGTTGTAACACAGGCGTCAACGCCCCCGAACTCCACGCACCATCGCGGGCCGGCCGCGTCTCTGCCGTGGGCGCCGCAGTGAGCACAGGGGAGTGAGGCACGCTGTCCCAATAGCACCATCGACCCACAGTCCAGCCCGGCCAGTATGGCTCAATGGTTGAGCATCAACCTATGAACCAGGAGGTCAGGGTTCGATTCCCTGTCAGGGCACATGCCCAGGTTGCAGGCTCCATCCCCAGTGTGGGGCGTGCAGGAGGCAGCCGATCCATGATTCTCTCTCATCACTGATGTTTCTGTCTCTCCCTCTCCCTTCCTCTCTGAAATCAATAAAAATTTATTAAAACAGCAACAACAAGCCATCTCCTGTCGCTGCATTGTTGGTGTCGGACTCTGAGGAGCTGCAAGGTGCTACGTGCGCCCGGGGTGGCCAGTCGGTCCCTGACGGTGTAAACGTGGACTCGCACGGCCTCGCGGGGAGGCGGCCACATCCGCTCACTGCTCCCCACACACTGACGTGTCCCTTCTTCCCCCAAAGACAGGCTGTTCTCTCCCGGCAGCCGGAGTGTGGCCGACCTACAACTCGAGGCTGCCACTTGGCACCCGGTGTTTCTTGGTTTAGCACGACACACTCCGTTCCGCACCCACGCAGGCACTGGTGGGGAAATGAGACGTTTCTGGGGGCTAGCGATCTGAGTCTGTGCCAGGAACCTAACGCACGTTCTTGACAGCCTATAATTAAGTCACTGCCCTGGTGTTTGGGGGAAGACCGGTTTACCTCAGGACTCCCATTTTACAGAGGCCATAAACCATGAACAACTATAAGACGGGGTTATCCGCCCTGGCGCCAGGCCAGGCCTTCAGGTGTGGTCTCACGGCCCCAACACACGGGGCTTTTTGCAAAGCCCGAGAAAGGTCCGGAAGTCCCATCCCATATGTGGGGGACAAAGAAACCAAAGGGGTATAAAGGGAGAGCTTGCTCCATGTTGGCTTGCTCAGGATTTGGAGAGAAACAGCCTCCCCTGAGTCACGGGACCGGTACGCGTGAAGCGTCTGGAAATACATGGGTTTCTCCTGCCTCCGGGACTCCTGCATATTTCTCGGCCGCCTGGTAAACCCTGTAACAGCACCGCAGCCCAGAAACACGGGACCACGGGGTGCGATCGCACCCACAGGCTCCGAAAGCCACACTCGCGCGGCTCAAGCCTCTTCGGTGCTGATGTCACTCCCAGGTCAGGTCTGTCACCAACAGAAGCACCTGCCTGGGTTTCACTCCTGGAGCCGGGCACGCCCACCGAGCCTCCCGGGGACGCGGGATGAAATCAGGGGGGCGGATGAAACCGAATCCTCCCCTGAAAGGCCACAGCAGCTCCGGGGATGCAGTACTGGGAGGCAGCGCACCCCAGGGGAGAAGCGATGAGAGCATTCCCTGCCGGCTCTGAGCTTCCACCCGAAAACCTCCAGGGCGAGAGGTGGAAATGAGAGACCCGCGTCCACGCAGGTTCCAAGGCTGGTGGGTCCCCCCTTCCCCCCTTCCCCCACCCCCATCCCCCAGGACCTGCGAGAGCTGCCCCCTCGGGCTGAGTGACATCGGGGCTCAGGGCCTGGAGTGTCAACAGACACACGGTGAGCAAGGCCGGCAGCAGGGGCTGCGTCTCCCTCCAGGGTCTAACCCGGCCTCGGCCTCGGGTGACCTGCGTGAGGCATTTCCCAGCAACGGTGACCAGCACACAGTGAGAGACAACACAGTTCCCTCGACACGGCACAACACACAAACACACGTGAACACGTCCAATAACGGAACCGTGAGCAAGGCACTGGCCAACAACCGTGGACTCAAAAATACAGCCTGGCCCTATCCGGTGTGCTCAATGGTTAGAGCATCAGCCTGCTGACCGAAGGGTCCCGGGTTCCATTCTGATCAACGTCCCGTTGCAGGCTTCTCCCGGCCCAGGCCCTGGTCGGGCACATGCAGGAGGCAACCAGTCGATGTGTTGCTCTCACATCGATGTTTCTCTCTGTCTTTCCCTCTCTCTTCCATTCTCTCGAAAAATCGATGGAAAAATATTATCGGCCCTAACGGGTTTGGCTCAGTGGATAGAGCGTCGGCCTGCGGACTGAAGGGTCCCAGGTTCGATTCCGATCAAGGGCATGTACCTCGGTTGCGGACACATTCCCAGTAGCGGGTGTGCAGGAGGCAGCTGATCGATGTTTCTCTCTCATCGATGTTTCTAACTCTCTATCCCTCTCCCTTCCTCTCTGTAAAAAATCAATAAAATATATTTAGAAAGAAAAATATCCTCGGGTGAGGATTTAAAATAATAATAAAAATACGTGTATATTTCTGGCTCCCGCACGTAGAGCCGTTGAGCTGTGGCGTTTCGGAACCTGGACTGTTTGCGCTCGGGTTTGTTTCCTGCTCTCCTCTCCCTCCCCAGCAGGCCCCACGCCGCCGCAGAAGAACGGACGACAGTCGATGTCAGACACCCGAGCGAAAGCCGCGTCCAATGGATCACAGAGACGGCACGCGCTGCCAGGCTTCGGGACGCTGCCCTTTTTCTTAATAAAAGTTGGATGACGACGTAATAAATCTCCACAGGAAATGCATCCTTCCACACCGAGGGTTCATCAACGTCACCGAATCTAACAGATAAACGAGAGGCGCCTAAAAACCCGAAACAGGCTATTTTTCACACAAAAAAGCAAGTTGACGGTTTGGGTAGGAACTTCAGGCGACGTTCCGCCCAGCGGACCCCGTGAGAGAAAAGCGTCTGCAGAGACGCCCCGTTTCTGACTCGGTGACACAGCCTCTCACCCCAGTCTCCACAGGAAGTGGATTCGGTTCTTCTCGTCTCCTTCCTCCAAAGACGGCGTCGAGGCCCCTGCACACCGTTACTTAGTGGAGGGTCTCCCACGCCGCCGGGCCACCTAGCAGCTAGCCACAGCAGTGCGAATGATGATGTCATATTTGATATAAAGGGGGCTAGAAGTATGTGAATGAAAAAGAGTATGCAGTAGTTAGCGAAGTGTAGGGACCAGCACCTAAATCAGAGTGGGTAGTGTAGAGGACCGCATTCAGAGAAGTCTGTGTGGACTTCTATGTCTCGTATTCAAGAAATTCTACTGTAATAGTCAATCACACCGCTGACGCTGGCAGAGGACGCACATTAGGATAGATTGAATTGATCGTAGATAATCTATTAGAGAGACATATAGGCATGTGTCTGAGTGTTCGTATTAGTATTGCGTGCTGCTTTTACGTTGAGC
>NW_005871823.1:24349-37904 GCF_000147115.1 Myotis lucifugus | reverse complement strand
TCCGTGATAGTCCGGAGCCTAAAGGGCATCTCTGTGGTTCCAGGTGTGGCTGAGACAAACGTCAAGATGGGGAGGTGGCTTCGGAAGCATCTAGAAATCCTACAATCGAACGGTTTCTCAAGTGTCTTTCAGTTCTCACTCCAATTAAAAGACACCAAACTGGCCCGGCCGGCATGGCTCAGTGGCTGAGCATCGATCTATGAACCAGGAGGTCACAGTTCTATTCCCGGTCGGGGCACATGCCTGGGTTGGGGGCTCTATCCCCAGTGTGATGCGTGCAGGAGGCAGCCGATCAATGTTTCTCTCTCATCATTGGTGTTTCTATCTCTCCCTCTTCCTTCCTCTCTGAAATCAATAAAATATCCTATATAATAAAAGCCTAATATGCAAATTGCCTGAACGGCAGAATGACCGGTGGAACGACTAGTCTCTATGACGCACACTGACCACCAGGGGGCAGACGCTCAATGCAGGAGCTGCCTCCAGCCCGCAGGCCCCAGGCCAGCCAAGGTGGGTGCCAGCGGGGGCCCCTCGATCGCCCTGCCGGTCGCCCCGCAGAGGGAGGCGACCAGCAGCGGCGGTGGGGGGCAGGGCCAGCAAGGACAGTGCCAGGCCGGCCAAGGCAGGTGCCAGAGGGGCCCCTGGTCGCCCCACTGGTCGCCCCACAGATCAGCTCTGATCGCCGGCCAGACCTAGGGACCCTACCTGTGCACGAATTCCGTGCACCGGGCCTCTCGTGTGTGTGTGTGTGTGTGTGTGTGTGTGTGTGTGTGTGTGTATTATTATATATTATTATATATATTGAGCCTGGTCCCAGCACTGGAACAGACTGAGACACCGTCTGTGTCGAGGATGTCTCCGCCTCAGGTGGCCAGCACCTCACAGCCTGTCAGTTCACTAAACAGAACCAAAGGCTCGGACAGGCCCGGTCGGAATAGAGAGGCCCCTCTAAAGCTCCACTCAGAACAGAACCAAACAGAGCAAGTGCCCTTCGCTCCCAGGCAGCCAGGAGGGGGCTCCGTGCAGGTCCTGGCAAAGCGAGGTGTCACCAGAGCAGCACATTGCCGGGCGGCCGAGGCTCTCGCTCTCAGAATTAATCTCTAAGACCCGGTTTTAGCAAACAGCCAGGCGGCCCTGCTCCCGGGGTAAATGCAGACGCGCACAGCCAGCCCACCGCTGGCTCACCCACGAAATGCAGGGGAGAAACATGGAGACATGAATGCCTTTCCCACTCAGAGGATTGGGGAGAAAACACTGTCTTTCCTTAAACAAAACAGAAACAAATAAGATACATGCACACACACACACCCCTAACACGCATGTTTACACACACATGCACACACCCCTCACACACATGTTCACATGCACGTGCACACACGCACCCCTCACATGCACCCCTCATGCACATGTTCATGCACACAACCCTAACACGCATGTTTACATGCACATGCACACACCTCACACACATGTTCTCACACACATGCACACACGCACCCCTCATGCACACACCCCTCACACATGCACACACACAAACACGCACACAAACACACACATATACACATATGCACCCCACACACGGGCATGCACACATGCTCCTCACACACATGTTCACACACACACTGCTCACATGTGGGCACACCCCTGACACAAGTACACGTGCGTGCACACACACCCCCACACACATGTTCACACACACACTGCTCATGCACACACACCCCTGACACAAGCACACGTGCACACACACCCCTCACACACTGCACACACGCCCCTCACACACATGCACACACACGCACTGCTCACACACACGTGCACCCCTGACACAAACACACATGCACGCACGTGGGCCCCTGCGGTGCTCACAGTCACACTGCGGACGGCGCGGGCCTGGGACCCTCTGCGGACGCATGTCCCGGGGGTCAGCCCCCCGCTTCTCGGCAGGAATGTTCCGACTCCCCAGCAGGCGCGGCCTCCGGAGGCGGGAGCGTATTTTTGGACAAACCCGAGCGAAGGTTGGCCCGACCTCCAGCCTCGCGGGCTACTGCAGCGATAGCTGCGCGGCCCCGGGGGACCCTCCACATCAGAGACTCCATTTCAAGAAAAGGATCCGCAGCTTAAAAATAGCAAAAACCACAGAAAACTGAAACCAGACCCATGTGCTGTCCTGCGTGCTGGCCGCAGGGAGCGGCGTGTGGGCGCCCTCTGCTGGCGGGTGGCGGCACAGCGGTTGCCTGGAGTTGGACTGAGCTGAGGGGGCCTCCCTCTTGCTCCCCACCTCGTGTTGTTTAGTGGCATTTTCCTGTTTTGCAGGAGCGACAGGGAACATCACCTCTGCCGAGGCTGCAGCAATAAACCAGAATAGCCTAGAGCAGAGGGTCGGCTAGAGTTCTGCGCACGTTTCCTTAAAACAACAGCAGCAACGGAGACAAACACCGCAAGTACAATTCGAGCTCCAGGAAGACCATCGGTGGTTCTCGGTGGTCAGATCCCTGCCCGGGTTCATCTGAATCTAAGTCCAGGTCAGATCAGTCCACGTCTGACCAATGGAAACTCATTTGTCGATGCAGCCCGAGCTGCATATGAACAGACGTGAAGTCAGATCCAGTCTCGCACGCGCGTGTGAGCGATACAATATGACCCGCTTTCTGTTCAGAGTGAGTACATTTCAAAGTGTGAGGGCAGATTTACTCCCAAATATTATGTCCTAGGACCTAGCTAGAGGCCCGGTGCATGAAAATTCGTGCACTGGGGTGGGGGTGGGGGGTTGGGTGTCCCTCCGGCCGGCCTGCACCCTCTCACAGTCCGGAAGCCCTCAGGGGATGTCCAACTGGCCTCCCTCTGCGGGAGGCGACTGGGTGGGCCTATCAGGGGACGCTGCCGGCCAGCGAGTGGCTGGCCCTGCCCCCCTGAGCATCCCTCCGCCGCCACTGGTCGCCACTGCCCCCTGGTGATCGCCATACCCTCCCTCTGCCCGCTGGCACGCGCCTTGGCTGGCCTGGTGCCCCCCGCCGACCGGTCGTTCCGCCATTTGGTCAATTTGCATATTCCCCTTTTATCATATAGGACTTGGATGTGCCTGAAACACATCAGGCTCTAGAACAGCATGATCCTTATAACAATTATTCCACATGCGGACGTTCAAGCTTACAGCAAACCCAACTGGAAAATAGTTCGGAAGTCTCTCTAGTAAAGGTTAGCGTGAATGAGTCCTGACATAGTCCCAAGGATCTCGGATCGCTCTGGGGTTCCTTGTATTTCTCGTCTGACCTTTCAAACCCCCAGCTGCCTGCGCTGGAAATCGCTTCTTTCCCAAGTTTCTGCTTCCCGCCTGCACGCACCTGGCTTTGGCCACTCGGCCTCCTAAACCAACTAAAAAGGTCTGCTGTCCGGCTCCTCAGCTCCCCACACGCGTGGCACAGGTCATGTGATCCCCGCGTCCAAATTCATCCCATCCCAGACAAGAGGGATCAGGGTTCTCAAATTCCCCCAGGCAGGCCCAGCTCAACAATCTAGGCTGGTCACTGCCTGGGACTTGAGGGGTGCCCCTTACCGATGAGCCTCACCTATGACCAGCGTCGGATCACATCACTGACTATACAGACCCCTGCCCCGAATTCCCCCCGGGGAGGCGGGGACGGGGGCTGGCTCCTGGGGCAGCCGACAGCCGCCCTGCGCGCTGGGCCCTCTCCATGGATTGGAGGTCACCTGCCTCCTGGGTCATTGTCCTCAGGTACCGGGTCGGGGGGGGGGGGGGGCGTCCTGTCCCTCACGCTCCCTCACTAACCGAAAATCACAGATCCCTTCCCTCCCTCATTCAGGTCCTCCCTCCTCCGTCCGCTCCTTCCCCATCCCACACGCTTTGCACAATTCCATTCCCGGAAATGATCCTCTGGATTTGTGGCGCTCTTTGTAAGAATGCGATTTGCAGACATTGTGATCAAGGCAACACCTGCTTCGCTTTTCTTCCTCACTCCGGCCCCAAATTCCCAAGTCTCCACCAGAATCACTAAAAAACAGGATTTAATTTCTGAAGAAAGGACGGGAGCCTGTCACCCGGGGAAGGAGCCCCAAGCGGGGACGGCACGGAGGGACCAGGAGGGAAGTGATGGCGTCCGCAGAGGAGGTGAAGGTCGCCTGTCTCCCAGGTCGTCCAACGCTGTGAGCCCCGGGTTTCTGAGGCCCTTGGTCCCTCAAAGTGCCGCCCAGTCCGTGTGTGTCTCCCTTTGGAGGGGACGGAGGAGGTGAGGAGGGGCAGGGAGGGGCGGGAACAACAGGACGACTAATATTTTCATTGTCTTTCCTTATCGAACGCGGCGTAGACCCCCCCCCCCCCCGCTCCTGGTTTCTATTTGAACAGCATCCAGTGCACATCACGCCCTCACTGAGCGAGCCGAGTGCCCACGGCCCATGCGCGGGTCCATGAGCTTCCTGCCGCCTCTGAAACCGACGGAGCGGGCTCACGCCCTCCACACGGTGAGTTGGGGAGACGGACAGCGCCCAGCAGTGCTGGCCAGAGGCCCGTGTGCTCCCAAAGGACGAGCCCATCTAACCAGCTCCCTCCCTGCTCACGGGCTCTGAGCCCATTTGAACGGCTCCCTCCCTGCTCACGGGCTCTGAGCGGGCCAGCCATCCTGTATGAGCTTACAGCGTTTATTTGTTAACACTTCGTGCCGCGTCTTTTCTGACATGAATGTCGCAGGAAATGAAACCAGTGGCAGAGGATGAAGCGTGTGAGGTCAGGCTGACATCGCCACATCCCAGCATCTTGTCCCACAACCTGGCCGAGTTCACGTGACCCACGGGGGCTCTGCCTGCGTGTCCACGGCACCGGGAGCAGACACCGCGCGGCTGTGCTGGAAACGTCTTGTTGCTGGTTTTTCTCATTCGGGGAAGAACCAGTACAAATACTTTCCCCTTCACCCTGTTCCTTCTTCCTGCCTCCACCCCCCACGCCCACCCCCTCTACCCAGGTCATATCCTCTTTTTTGTTGTTGTTAATCCTCATCTGAGGACATGTTTCCATCTCTTTAGAGAGAGAAGGAAGGAGGGGAAGAGACAGAAACATCGACGTGAGAGACACATTGATTGGTGGCCTCCCGCGCGCACCCGGACCAGGGCGGGAGACCAGCCCCGCACCGAGTGTGTGTGTGTGTGTGTGTGTGTGTGTGTGTGTGTGTGTTGGGGACTCACTGTCCTTTTAATGTGTGATTCCCTAGGACGGTGGTCGGCAAACCGCGACTCACAAGCCACATGCGGCTCTTTGGCCCCTTGAGTGTGGCTCTTCCACAAAACTCCACGTGCGGGCGCGCACGTACAGTGCGATTGAAACTTCGTGGCCCATGCACAGAAGTCGGTTTTCGGAAAGGAGGTAGACGAAACAAGTGTACAAGACGAGTGTGGATGGGAGCTTGGAAGGGGTTGACCTCAGCGAACGTACCTCAATCAGATGGAGGACATTTTTAGCAAAGGCCAGCTTAGGAGGACCCTAACTAAGTGAATAACAATGTGCCTACCTATATAGTTTAAGTTTAAAAAATTTGGCTCTCAAAAGAAATTTCAATCGTTGTCCTGTTGATATTTGGCTCCGTTGGCTAATGAGTTTGCCGACCACTGGGCTAGGGACACGTCACACCCAACCAATTTTACAGGCTCGTCTCCACCTCTGTCTCTGCTTTGATGAGGTGTCTGTTCAGATGATTTGCCCATTTTTCAGTGGTTTGTTTTTTTAAGACTGAGCGTCAATTGTTCTCTGTATATTTTAGGCACAAGCTCTGTTATCCAGGATGATTTTTTTTTTTTTTGCAAAGATGTCTCTCCCGGTCTGTGCCGTTTCGCCCTCGTCATACTCGCTTTTGTAGAGCAGAAAGTTTAAATTCTCATAAAGTCCGGCTTACCAGCGTTGCTGTCACAGTTGCCATCGAACCCACGGTCACTAGGTTTTCCCCAGGCTGAATTCTAGGAGGCTTGTCGTTCTGTATTTTGCACTTAGGCCTTGATCCATTTTGAGTTAATTTTTGTGAAAAAAATATAACCCTATCTAGACTTACTGCTTTGAAGGCGGACACCCAATCATGCCAGCGCCACTTGTTGAAGAGACTGTCTTTGCTCCACTGTGTTGCTTTGGCCTTTGGTCGAAGGTCAGTGGACGGCACTTGCATCCACCTGTTTCTGAACTCTCTGCTCCATTCCCCGGCCCGTGTGCCTGTCCTTCCATCAGCAGGGCTCTGACGTCACGGCTGTCGCTCAGTGCCCCCCCTCCACCAGTCATTCTTTCTCGTGTGGGTCACTCGGGGTCTCCCGCCTCGCCGGCCATGTCAACTCTCGAGTCAGCTTGTCCATGTCCACAAACTCTCGCTGGGATTTTGGTGGGGATTGTGCTGCATCGACAGCTCACACAGGGGAATGTGGCATCTCAACAATATTCAGTCGTCCTAACCAGGAACAAGGCACGGCCCTCAATTCATCTACATCTTCTTGGGTTCCTTTCACTGGAATCTTATAGACCTCCTTCAGTTCTTGCTCCTGTCTGTGTTTTTAACTTGAAATTGCAATTTTATTTCATCTTTTAATATATTTTTATTGATTTCAGGGAGAGGGAGAGAGATAGAAACATCCATGATGAGAGAGAATCATGAGTTGGCTGCCTCCCGCACGTCCCCTACTGGGGCTCGAGCCTGGGAATTGAACCCTGACCTCCAGGATCAGAGGTTGGCGCTCAACCACAGAGGTTGGCGCTCAACCACGGAGCCACGCCGGCCGGGCTGTTCATGGACTTCTGCACAGGGACTCTGTATCCTGTGGCCTCACTGTCATCACTCTGTAGTCCCACGGGGTCTGTTGTTGATGATGATGATGCGGTATTTTCTACGTAGACCATCACGTCATTTACGAACAACTTTTTCCTTCTTCCCGTATGTTGTATACTTTCTTCTCTTGTCTTACTGCATCAGCTAAGCTGCCAGGTGATGTGGGGCCGGAGTGATGAGAGGGGACAGCCCTGCCTTGTCCCAATCTTAGGGGGAAAAGCCTCTAGTTCAGTGATTCCCAAAGTGGGCGCTACCGCCCCCCCGCCGTGGGCGCTGCGGCGATCCAGGGGGGCGGTGATGGCCACAGGTGCATTTGGGGGCGATGAGTAACTGCTATTAAAATTTTAAAAAAATTAATTTCCAGGGGCTGAGTAATATTTTTTCTGGAAAGGGGACGGTAGGCCAAATAAGTTTCGGAACCACTGCTCTAGTTTCTCACCATTAAGCATGATGTTAGCTATCGGTGTGTAGATGTTCTTTATTGAGTTGAGTAGGTTCTTTCTTAGTTTGCTGAGTTTTTTAAAAATCAGAACTTGAGCCCTGGCCGGAGTGGCTCAGTTGTTTGGGTTTTCATCCACGTTTCTCTCTCTCCCTCTCCCTTCTTCTCTTTCTCTCTAAAAATCAAGATATATATATATATATATTTCTTTAAATCAAAACTTGGTGTTGGATTTTGTCAAATGTTTTCCTACATCTATTGACATAATCATAGACTTTTCCCTTGACCTGGCTCATTGATATAACGGATTATTTTTTATTGATTTTGAACGCTGAACCAATGTTGTACACCTGGGATAAATCCCACTCAGTCGGAGTATGTAATTTTTATGTGTTGTTGCATTCTACTCGCTAATATTTTATCACAGACTTGCACATCTGTGTTCGTGACAGATATTGGCCCACCGTTCTCCTTTCTGGTCGTGTCGTTGTCTGGCCTTGCTATTAGGGCCTGACAGAAACATTTAGCAATTGTTCTGTTTCTTTCTACTTTCTAGGAGAGATTATAGGGAATTGATGTTATTTCTTCCTTAAATATTTGGCAGGATTTATCAGTGAAACCATCTGGGCCTGATATTTTCTTTATTGGAAGCTTATTAAATATGGATTCAATTATTGCTTTACTAGAAACAGGCTTATTCAGATAATCCATTTCCCCCTATGACATTAGGTAGGTTATGACTCTAACTTGTTGTTCTAGCTATTTCTTTATTGTCTCTTCGTTCCGATGGGAGCAGTACTGATCGTCCCTCTTTAACTTCTGATGCTAGTCATTTGCGTTCCCTCTATTTCTTTTCTTGGTGAGCTTGGCTGGAGTCTCATCAATTTTGTTCCATTTGTATTTTCTAATTTTTCAAAATAGATTCAACGCATCCAGGCAAATACAGAAGGAGGTGGAAGTTCTGAAACAGGGCTTGCCCAAGGACACCAGGCAACACTTGTCAATCACGAGGCTATGTTAGGCTGTAGTTATCAAGTCAGTCAAATCCTATGTCCGTGAAAGAGCAAGCTTTTGACACTATTGTGTTTTTCCCAAGCAAATGGCTAACCCAGACTCCAAAGTTCGCCATGTGGACGAAAGGGGCCACATGCTGACCTGACCAGCTCAGGGGAGGCCTGCAGGGGCCTTGTAAACTCAGAGACCTAAAGTCACCACAAAGGATAGTCTGAAATTAAACTTTAACCAAAAGCAGTTTTGGTGGGTAGTTACGTGCTAGGCCGGTATCTTCACTGACAAGGTCAACCTTTACCTTAACTGAGCCTATCTGTCTTTTTGCATCTATGATAACATACCCTTGAAATGTCTGGGTAACTTGTAACTTCCCTTTTTCTGGAGCCCCTGGGGTACAACCAAATGTGCTGGGCGCCACAACAGAGACCACAGATTCCTTCATCATCATGTTAATTGATCCTGCACCCACCTAAGTATGTGTCCATCATTTTACTTTTTATCCAATCCCAGGGATTTCCCTGCTTTGCTTATCCCTCCTCCTTAGTCTATCACCAATGAATTTCACGTAACCCACCTACGTCCCTCCTTTGATTGCAAATGTATAAATGCAGATGTAACCCACCATTCTCCGGAGCATTAAATCAATTCGTTGAGGTTCTGCTTCCCGGTATATGTCGACAGTTTGGCTCAAATAAACGTGCAAAAATTCTTTACAGGTTTCCATGGCTTTTTACGTTAACACTTGCTAAAAGCTAAAATAATCAGCGGGCTCAGATACGGCCTGGCCCGTGGCCGACCTCCAGGAATCTAGATTGTATCTAAAAATTAACCCCCTTCAACCAGAATCAGCCTGAGGCAAAAGCTAGACAGCTTTTCATCCATGCAATGCTTCCCAGCAGGGAGCTCTGGAAGCGACCTAATCAATTCCAATTTATTTTCCCTTCGGGTTAAGATAAAAGTGATCAATGCACCTTCCTGCGGGCAGATCGATGCACGTTCCTGTGGGCAGATTTGGGGACGCGGGTACCACCATCCAAGCCCAGATCTGACACCATTCGGCGCAGAGGTCACAGGTAGGACATCAGACGGAAATTCTAGCTCAGGAGAGAGAGAGAGAGAGAGAGAGAGAGAGAGAGAGAGAGAGAGAAAATCCAACAGACGAAAAGGAGGCATGGCCACGTCGGTGGGAGGAAGGGAGCTCATGTTTCACCCTGGAGAGGCCACAGAAAGCCGCCCCTGGTGACCTTGGAGGCAACCTGTTCCCCCGGGTCAGCTGGTGGGGTCTGGAAGGTGATGCAATAAAGATGCACAGGGCGGGGCAAAGGCAGGCTTACAGCTGTTTATATGGGAAATAATAGGAGATTAATAATAATACAAGATTAAACTCCGGTGTTTCCGTTCTCAGACCTGCATTTTGAAGAAGGGTCAGATGGCGGAGAGGGGACAGACAGACACAGAAGTCTCTTCCCTTCGACAATGAAACCGGGGGAGTCTCCCTGGGAGAGGAGTCCCCAGGGAGGGTGACTGCGCAGCCTCACTGCACCCCGAATTCAGGGCGGAGGGAAGCAGCCCCGCCAGCTCCTGCAGCCCCAGCGCAGGTGCGGCCTCCGCTGCGGCGCCGCGGCGCCCCCTACTGTCCGCCGGTGGCTTTGCAGCGCATCGCTGCAATCTCCAAAGACACCACTAGAGGCCGCCCCGCCACAGCGCGAATTCCGGCCACACCTTAATTTTATTATTTTTGAATATATTTTTATTGATTTCAGAGAGGAAGGGAGAGGGAGAGAGAAAGAAACATCAATGATGAGAGAGAATCATGGATCAGCTGCCTCCTGCATGTCCCCCACTGGGGATGGAGCCCGCAACCCACGCATGTGCCCTTGACCAGAATCGAACCCGGGGCCCTTCAATCCGCAGGCTGACACTCTACCCACTGAGCAAAACCAGCTAGGGCCACACCTTAATTTTAAAAAAAAAACCTCAACTACAGTTGCAGACACCATGTTTGTGACCAAAGACACATAAAGGTACACAAAGCTAACTTTATGTTTAAAATTCAACATGATGGTAAAATCTTGGCTGGAGGATATATGGAATCTGGTTCTGATATTTCAATGAAACACCTCTATCGCCAGGCCAACGTGGTTCAGTGGCTGAGCGTCGACCTATGAACTAGTAGGTCAGGGCTCGATTCCCAGTCAGGGCACATGCCCGGGTTATGGGCTCCATCCCCAGTGGGGGGCGTGCAGGAGGCAGCCGATCCATGATCCTCTCTCATCATGGATGTTTCTATCCCTTGCTCCCTCTCCCTTCCTCTTTGAAATCAATAAAAATATATTTTTAAAGAAAACACCTCTCTCAATCCAACAATAACGAAGTATGCTGATTATCTTGACTGTGGGGATGGGTCTATGGTTTATACACCTGTCAGCATTTATGAAATTATAAACCACAGAAATCTACGCCAAATACCTGTGCCGATTACGTCTTTTCGAGCTGCTAATACAGCAACGACAGAACCCCCCCGTTCTGTGACCCGGGCCCTGACTGGTTTTGAATCCGTCACCTGCAGGTGAATGTCCACATTTTTAAACCTTATTTCAACATGGTTCCCTCAAAACTATTTCTTTTCTGGTGATTTAAGGCCTTTGTCTCAGAGATACGTTGATAAGAAAAGTACTTAAGGATCTGAGGAAGCAAAATAGCATTTCCCGGTACGAAACGGCTCTTTAAAAACAACAAATCACCGAGCACCACCAAGGAAGCCGCTTGCAGACGCAGGAAAATAAGCAGGAAAATGACCTCATGGAACTTGCGTCCACGTCATCTCACTCACGTTAAATATTTATTCCGTGTCGGACCCCGTGCTCCCCCGGAAAATGCACCATCACTTACAGAGAAGGAGAAGCGGAAGCAGCCGCCGAGGGGTGCCCGGGGGCCTTTCCTCTGTGAGCGTTTCATGCCGCCCTGTGCCCAGACCCGGCTGATCTGGGGACACGCCCCACATGGAGGTTCCTGACTGTCATACAGAGGAGGCTTTGCTACGGCCACCACCCACAGGAAGCCAGGCACGGCCGTGAGCTTCCAGGAGAGCGCCGTCGGGGTGAAGCCAGTCTCTCCCTCGGCAGACGTGCCGGCGGCCTGCGGGGCTCAGCCCTGTGCCCGCCCGGGGCCCGGCTAGTATGCGAACCCAGGACCCAGGCTGGCGGTGGCAGGACAGAGGACAGAGACTCTGACGTGAGCTGAGCTGTCATACATGTGCCGACACCACGAGTGGGCAGATTTTCACACGGCACCTTGTTTCTTATAGAAATCCCGGGCTGGGGGTTGGACACAGACGATGAGGGCGTCTATCTGTGGCTGAAACGAGTATAAGAATAACCTGAAAGTTTTTCTGAAGCTTCGGGAAGTCCCCCACAGAGGCCACAGCACGCAGTCCTCCGTGTCCTCAAAGCCCTTGTGCGTTGGGATAACGTGCGTGATCGCCGCGTCTCCCGGTTCGTGAAACCTGTGAACCCGCCAGGAGCATGTAGAGGTCGGGGGCTCTCTCAGTCCCCGTGGGAGCCAGAGGCCAGGAGCGCTGGAGGCCGGGACCGGGCTGCGCCTCTAACGCCCACTCCGGGGGCTCCTCCTCTGGGCCCTGTACCTCCCGTCACGGAAACGTTCCTCCTTTTAGCTTTCCAGTTTTCAAAGTCATACTGACATCGGGACAACCACTTGGGGAAACCCGTTTTGCAGCCCTAATAAGGTTTAGAGAGGCCTGGGTTGCGTGGGGCTGTGTGCGGGTCTGAGAGGCCGAGGGCAGAGACGAGGGGCTCAGGCAGCTGTGGGAATAAGACGCCAGGAACACATCCCCCGTGCTCCGCGCGCTCAGGCGAGTTTATCACCTCGAGGCGCCTCGTAAAGTGGGGATATCTGACAGGAGTCAATGAGATCGTTAACGCGGGATACCTAACTTTAACATTTTAATTCATTATTAAAGCACGTCGTAAGGGCTCAATCATGTCAACTGCGATTATTAACAACTAATTCTGATGATTTTCAAAATGATTCCCGCGGAACCATTCTATCGCTTTGTTTCAGAAAGTTGGACCGCCGGCATTTGGTAACGCTGCTTTCCAATCAACCATAAAATCGCCAAATGGCAGGAGAACCATAACATCGTCAAGAAAACTTCATCACGACCGCCCAGCCGAGCCCGCGCCGTCCGTCTTACAGCCACGGTGCCCCTGTGATCAACGGGCTGACTCCTGTCTGGTTGGCCTAAGCTCCTGAATTCCGAGTTCAAGGCCACTTGGAATTATAATTCTTTTTCTCTGTTCTTTGTGGCCTCACAAGCGTGTGGAGAGACGTGGGGACAGCAGTCAGTGCTGGCCTGGGCGGCCGTGTTTTTCCATCACAGGTGCCATCTGTGCTGGGGGACTCCTGCCAAAAGGGGGTTTGTGACTCGGCGCAGAGTCAGGCAGGCTCCGCGCCCGGTGCTCAGGGCCGGGCTGGGACTCCCGGGAGCCGCTGCCCTTGGAGACGGAGGCACCAGTGATATGCCCGGTAGCAGCCCCCAAATAATCTGATTATTAAAGGTCAGAGGGGAGGCTGGGTCCTTCAGCCACAATTCTGTCGCCTCTCAGCTCGAACGCCTGGCCCGGGAAGCAGGCGAGCGGGGTGTGGGCACAGGGGCACAGCCGCAAACCCTATGTGACAGTGGAATCACTGGCCCCATACGCTCAGATATTCCGACTTTTATAGAAATGCCGGCATTTCAGACTTTTATATAAAACTTTCTGATGCCACAATGTTGGCAACTAATTCAATGTTTAAAACATTCTGTGAGCTGCCCTGGCCAGGGTGGCTCAGTGGGTTGAAGGTCGTCCCATAGGCCACAAGGTCGTTGGTTTGATTCCTGGGCAGGGCACATGCCCATGTTGCAGGCTTGATCTCCCGTAGGAAGTGTGCAGGAGGCAGCTGACTGATGTGTCTCTCTCTCTCTCTCCCTTTCCCTTCCTCTTTCTCTAAAATATAAAAAAAAAAACATATTTTTTAAAACGTGAGCTAAACAGAATATGCCTGTGGCTTCAGTCCTATTATTTAAAAAAAACCAGAGGCCTGGTGCATGAAATTCGTGCACAGACGGGGGAGGGGGGTGTCCCTCAGCCCAGCCTGCACCCTCTCATCCCACGGGGGATGTCCGACTGCTGGTTTAGGCTGTCGGACATCCCTCTCACAATTCGGGACTGCTGGCTCCCAACCGCTCACCTGCCTACCTGCTGCCTGATTGCCCCTAACTGCTTCTGCCTGCCAGCCTGAT